>NW_026623935.1:138163-139556 GCF_030028575.1 Malurus melanocephalus | reverse complement strand
AGAGCTGCTTTGGGGTGCTGGGAGATGGAATCAGCCTGTTGAGCCTCCCACCACGGCCTTTCCTCGGCTGTGACATCCCCAAGATTCACCCGGAGCAGAGCTGTCCCCGCATCCCCCCACACCCAGCACTGGGATGGGTCCCTCTCTGCTGCCCCACTCCGTGTGCTGTGGCACACAGGGACTTTTCCTGTCCCTCCTTCTCCCCGTGCTTGCCCTTCCCGGGCTGGTTSCCTCCCTTCTCGCTCCTCCCCGGGAGCTGGCTGCCTCAAGCTCCAGTGCCCTCGGTGATGAGCTGCTGCCAGCCCGGGCAGCGCGGCTGCAGCTTTAATTAAATGATAAGGGCAGAGCCCCGGAAGTGGGGAGATAAGTGCAGCGGTGTCTGCCACCACACTTGCCCGGGCTCTTGCTAATTAGCTTTGAGAATCTCGGGAGAGGCTGATTAACCCTTGGAGGTGCGGGATGAGTGCTGGGATGCAGCGGGAGGAGGGTGCCCGGGACAGCCCCAGGGATGGGGGTGCGATCCTGCCCATTTGGGGTGGGATAGGGCTGGAGGGGACCCTCGGAGTGCTCCCACCAGCCCGGGGCAGAGGGGACAGGGGAGGGGAATCGGACCCGGCCTTTCACAGGCTCAAGGCAGAGCTCAAGGATTATGGRCTCAGGTTCCTCCTGGAAGAGGCTCTGACACCCCCTGCCTGCTGAGGGGACTGTCCCCAGCCCCAGGAGTGGTGACCGAGCTCAGAGCACAGTCTTGCCATGGCCACGGGCACAGTCCTGCCATGCTCAGGGCACCATCCTGCCATGGCCCAGGGGACAGTCCTGCCATGCTCAGAGCACAGTCCTGCCATGGCCCACGGGTCAGTCCTGCCATGGCCCACGGGTCAGTCCTGCCATGGCCCAGGGGACAATCCTGCCATGGCTCACGGGCACAGTCCTGCCATGGCTCAGGGGACAATCCTGCCATGGCTCAGGGGACAATCCTGCCATGGCTCACGGGCACAGTCCTGCCATGGCTCAGGGGACAATCCTGCCATGGCTCAGGGGACAATCCTGCCATGGCTCAGGGGACAATCCTGCCATGGCTCAGGTCTCCAGGCCCTCCTGGACCCGGGATCCAGTGATGCTCTGGACTTGGGGACACGGGGTAAGAGGACCACTATGTCACCAACCTGTAGTAATCTGGACTMGGAGCTCCCCAGCACCGGGGGCCACCAGGGCCACCACCTGTCCCTCACCCAGGTCCAGCCAAGGGTGAAGGGCACCAGAGGGCTGTGWAGGGCACCTGGGCTGTGGGCACCATGTCACCCGGTCAGTGGGTGGCCAGAGCTCTCAGTGGCACCGGTGACACTGCTCCTGGTGGCCTGGTCCATTGTGGTCACATTGGCACAGAGTACCC
>NW_026623935.1:134495-137624 GCF_030028575.1 Malurus melanocephalus | reverse complement strand
CCTGCCCGGAGGGGGGTCAGGTCATCCCCACAGCTCCCCACGGGAGGAATCCCGCGCATCCACCGTCAGAGGAGAGGTGGGAATGCGAGGTGGGAATGCGGGCGGGAGCGATCGAGTYGGAATTTGGGCAGCAGGAATGCGCATCCAAGGTATGCATGAGCTGGCAGCCCCCGGGGATGGCAGGTGGTGCCGCTTCCCCCTGGGATTTACATAACCATCATTAGCCCGTGCAGGAGCTGCTCCTGAGCCARGAGAGCCCTCAATTCCCACCTGTCCCTGCTCCTGGGGCGGGGAAGGAAGGAGGGCAGCTCCATGGCCCGAAATTCCSTGTTTTCAGGACCTCTGTGCGCTCCTGAAGGTGCCTGGGGAGTGGGTGCTCACCTGGGTGTTGTGAGGGGTGGGAAGATGCCTTGGTTACTCCACGGTTTGATTTGGCTCTCCCAGCGTTTCTGGTGGATGTTTGTGCAATATCTCTCGCCTGTAGGATGGCCAGAGGATAATGTTTGGTTATTGCTGGATCCAGGATTTCATTTGGAGCCGGATTTGTTTGCTCTATGCAACGTTAGTGAGAAGGATTGCCCAGCMATGCTGATTCCTCGCCTTTGCTTTCAGCTGCTGCGAGTTTTAGTTGCAAAGACCCGAATTTCCACAGTAGGCATGTGCCAGATGCCAAATATTTCAAGAAGTGCCAGTGAAATGTGCCCAGATATTTTATTTCCAGAAGGAGGAGAGGAAATTGCTATTCTTTTTTCTCATTAGGAGAGCAAACCCCCATCCTCCAGCCCCTTTTTAGAGGAGGAATTTTCTGTGATCTCTTGACCCTTTCCTTGTCCCTTCCCCAAATTCTGGAGCCCCGGGGGCAGTTTCACTGACAAAGCAGCTCTTCCCTGTTGTGTCTCCCGGGTGGTTCTGTCCTCTCCCTGGAAGGCACAAAGGAACCCCAGGGGAAATATTTCCCGCCAGGGTGTGACTCTGGTCTGCATCACAAAGCACTTTCAGGGGGAGAATCTAGGCTGCCTGGACAATCCTAATTTTGGCATTTCCTAACCTTTGAACCCTGTAATCCTATTAAGATGCTTCTCACCATAATTATCAGCAGTTTAGTGTAATAATTCTGCTTTTTATAGCCCTGCAAAGGTTGAAGTCCCTCTGGGCTGGGGTAGGAAATGATGGGGGTGGCACCATGAGCACAAAATCTGTTCTAGAGGGATTGAATTTGTATTGCTGKGTCTCCCAGGGAAGCTGTGGGGTGACGGGGATTTTGGGAGCCTGGTGGGTGCCTCTGTGTGTGGCTGAGCCCTGTGAGCCCTGCAGGGACACCCTCTATCCAGGAACATCCCTCTGGGTGCTCTGCCTGCTGTTGTTGTGTCCGTGTGGCCGCTGCCACATGGTGCCTGTGGTGTGACCGCAGCGGGGAGGGGGCTGCTCCAGCCATGGCTATGGCAAACGGGGGGAGAACACATCCCCTGAGAGCTGGGAAGAGGGAAAACACATCCYATGGGAGTGGGGCTGAGGAAGAACACATCCCCTGGGAGCTGGGAAGAGGGAAAACACATCCCTTGGGAGCAGGGCAAGGGCACAGCACATCCCTTGGGAGCTGGGAAAAGGGACAGCACATCTCCTGGGAGCTGGGAAAAAGGAAACACATCCTTTGGGAGCTGAGAAAGGGAAACACATCCCATGGGAGTGGGGCTGAGGAAGAACACATCCCCTGGGAGCTGGGAAAAGGAAGAACAGATCCCTTGGGAGCTGGAAAARGGGAAAACKGAACCCCTGGGAGTGGGGCAAGGGAAGAACAGATCCCCTGGGAGCTGGGCAAAGGAAGACACATCCCCTGGGAGCTGGGAATGGGAAACATTCCCCAGGAGCTGGGAAAAGGGAAACACATTGCCTGGGAGCTGGGCTGAGCAAGAACAGATCCCTTGGGAGCTGGAAAAGAGAAGAACAGATCCCTTGGGAGCCAGGCAAAGTGCCTCAGCTCCACCTGTGCCGGCGATGCCGAGCCTGGTGGGTGCATCTGTCCTCATCCATTCCTGGGTCGGGCTGGGATCCCCTTGGCAGGAGCTGGGGAGTTGTTTGCAGCTCGGGAGTGCTGGAATGTCCTGCAGGGCCGGGGGCTGACCCGTGTGCACAGCCGGGGGCTGACAGCCCGTGAATTCAGGAGCGAGCCGCCTGTGCTGCTTGTGGTCCAGCACGAGAGCCGAGGCAGCGGGGCTGGAGGGTCCGGGGGAGACGCTGAGTGTGTGCTGCATCTCCCGACTCCGGAGCTCGGRAGAAACCCGTCTGTGCGCTGGCAGCGGCCCGGGGGGCTCTCGGGATTTGCTGGAAGAGCGGGTGTTGCTCGTTCGTGCCCCGGGAACCGGAGGTGTGGCTTGCAGCCGCAGTCAGCACCTCGGTGGGCAGTGCCGGGTCGGGCTCCGATACCGGGAGCCATCTGGAGCGAGGGTGGCAAGTTTGGGAAGCCATCTGTCTGGGTGTTGTAGTGCTAGAATCGGTCCCGCAGCCGTCTGGCTGGGTGTTGTAGCGCTAGCAATGGTCCCGCAAACCGTCTGCACCGGGAGGGGGTGCGGGAATGGGGCTGGGGGAGGCAGGGGCTGACGGGGACTGCGGGGAGCTCTGTGCCGGTGCTCCCAGCTCCCGATCCTGCTGGGCTCATCCAGCCCCGGAGCAGCGCTGTGGGACGGGCAGCGCTCCGGCAGGGCTGCACAGGGACAGCGGGGCTGGGCTGCCCCAGAGCTGGAGAGCTCGTGGCTTGTCCAGATGGGAATGGGGGCCAGAGATGGGTGAGGAGCTGTGGGGGGCGTCCAAGGGGTGTCCAGCCGTGTCCTGGGGGTCAGCCCGGGGAGGGATTGTCCTGCTCTGCTCTGGGCTGGGGTGGCCTCACCTCCAGTGCTGGGGCAGTTTGGGGTGCCCCAATGTCAGAGAGACCCAAAGCTGTTCCAGAGTGTCCAAAGGAGGGAGCCAGGGCTGGGGAAGGGTCTGGAGGGGCCACCCGAGGAGCGGCTGAGGGCCCTGGGCTGGTTCAGCTGCAGCAGAGGAGCCCGAGGGCAGAGCTCCCCGGGGGCTGCAGCTCCTCCCGAGGGGCAGCGCAGGGACAGCTCCCAACTCTGCTCCCTGGGACAGGGACAG
>NW_026623935.1:127463-134475 GCF_030028575.1 Malurus melanocephalus | reverse complement strand
GGACAGGGACAGCAGCCAGGGAACAGCTGGAGCTGGGCCAGGCCAGGCTCAGGCTGGAGAGCAGGGAAAGGTTCTTCTGTGCCCAGAGGGTGCTGGCACTGCCCAGGCTCCCCAGGGAATGGTCCCGGCCCCGAGGCTGCCAGAGCTCCAGGAGAGTTTGGACAGCGCTGCCAGGGATTGTTGGGGGGGTCCCTGTGCAGAGCCAGGATTGGGACCGGATGATCCTTGTGGGTCCCTTCCCACTCAGGATATYCCATAATTCCATGGTTTATTCCCTTCTGGGACACTGCACTGGCTGTGCCCCCCTCATTTGGGACCATGAACAGGGATGTGTCTGAGCCCTGTGAAGCAGATCCTGGCTCCAGAGCCACCTGCAGCAGCACAGCTGCCCTCTCCCAACAGCCCTGACATGGGGAAAACATGTTGGGAATGAAGCACGGAGCTCCTGTTCCCTGGAGGAAGCTCCCACAGAGCTGGCCAGGGCTGGGATGATGGGGTAATGACCCTGATGATGGGGTGCTGGTGTGGGGGGACTTCTCTGGGCTATGGGGCCTGGCATGGAGAGCGGGGAAAAAAGGGGGTGGGATAATGCAGGACATTCATTCACAGGCATGGAGGGTGGGATGGGATAGGATGGGATGGGATGGGATGGGATGGGATGGGATGGGATGGGATGGGATGGGATGGGATGGGATAGGATACAGTATGATACAATATGATGCAATATGATACAATACGATACAATACGATACAATATGATACAATACGATATATGATACCTTACCGAACCATAGCAACGCGGCTGCAGGTGTAAGAACACAGGATGTTGGGATGCACAATCCCAGCAGCTGCTCCTTAGGGTGTGTGAGGAGGGAGGGGAGCGGCAGCGCTGGTGCCTGGAGGAAGCGGCTCCGCAGGGAAGTGGTATCTGGAGGGAACAGCGCTGTAAAACATGGAACCTGGAGGAAAGGGCTCCACTGGAGCAGCCGTGCCGGCAGGGGAGGAGCAGCGGGGGGAGGCAGCACCTGGAGGCGGCAGCAGCACGGAACGTGGCACCTGCACCGGCACCGCGGGCACCCGTACCTGGAGGCGGCGGCGCCGTGGGGAATGCGCTTCCCGGGAACGGCGCCGCGGGAATGGGAACCGTGGGGAGCGCCGTGGGGGACACACCTGGGGGACACACCTGGGGGGAGTGGCGCTGCGGGGAGTGGCACCTGTGGAGAGCATTGGCACGGGAGGATGGGCCCTGCAAGCAGCGCCGCCGTGGGCAGAGGGGGCGGATTTGCCGGGAATGGTACCCGAGAGAACGATGGTGCAGGAGAACACTGGAGCAGGGAGTGGTGGAGCAGGGAATGGTGCCTACGGCCAGGAGCCGTGGGGCAGGAAGAGAGGCCATGGGAAGAGCAGTGGTTGTCGCACAGGGAGGGAGGACAGTGCTGCTGGGATGGATGTCACCGTCAGGGACATCCCASAGCGCTCTGCAGATGGCTCCATGTGGGACAATGGGAATTTCCAGGTGTCCCCAAGCTGCCTCTCCTGGGAACACTGCCTCCCTCTGGGGCAGAGGACAGGCCTTTGGAATGCCWGGCACCCCATCCCTCTGTCCCCAAGGCCAGCACAGCTCAGGCCTTTGGGGCTCTGCTTTTGGGCTGATTGGTTGACACGAGTGGCTGATGTTCCCCCAGGAAGGGAAGAAGGCTCTTTCTGATCCCAGCTTTGGGAAAGCATCCTGCTCTGCCTCCCAGCTGCTCTCCCCACATCCCCATTCCCCATTTCTCCACCCCACCAGTCCCTCCTGGCATGCTGTGCTTCCCTCCTCCCCTTTTCTGGGCTTCTCTGCACCCTACCGTGCTCTGCTGTGTCACAGCCCCGCTGCCTCTCCTCCCRGAGCTGCTCCAGCACATCCCCTCCCTTCCAAGCCTTCTCTGGTGCTGCAGCATCCATCCCTGCTCTCCCAGCACGGCACGGTGCTGTCGTCTTATGCAAGTAGAAGACACGGGAGGACCAAACCGAGCTGGGGATGTTGCAGATGGTGRCATAGAAAACGTGCTCGGGCTGGCTCTTAGCTCTGCTTGGGGCTCCCAGGCTTGCAGAGGGCGAGGGAGCCTCTGAGGAACCTTCCTGCAGGGGTTGGAAGTGCTGCTGGCTGAGGCTGCTGCTTTTGTCTGGTTCCCAAAGTGCTCCAGGGCTCTGCTGGAATTCCTCACAAAGGTTTTAGAGGAGCCCTTGGAAGAGGCTGCAATGGGGTGGGGAAGGAGAGAGACAGGAATAGTGAGCAGCAACCCCAATGGGTCCCCAGCCTGGCACAGGCTCCTTCCCAAGGAGCAGAGGTGCCCTGGGTGGCAGGAGATGGGGACAGCATGGGAGCAGGGCCACTGCTGCAGAGAGCCTCCCCTCCTTCAGCCAAGGCAGGGCTCACAGGGCACCTCTGGGGGCATCCCAGTGCAAAACCCCAACCCCAAAAAATCAATGTGATCCAACTTCCTGCCTCGGGTTCATCCAGCACCCCGAGGCAGCTGGCAAGGGATGGATGTCAGGRAGAGACAGAGCTGCAGGAAGGGGCAGCTGGGAGGTTGTGTGGGCTAKGAGTGCCCAACCAACCACTGCCCTGACTGGGGAGCACAGTCTGGTGGCCTGGAATGAGGACAGCCAGGATGGGCCAGAGCTCAGGAAAACACGGCAGCTGCACAAAGCTTTGCTTGGCATGGCCAGGGTTAGGGTGGTGCTGCAGAGGGCGTGCACTTCCTCTTCATCCTCTGGCAATGCTGTCACATTCCAGGGCTTTGGAGGCACAAAAGTGCATTTTGGGTGGAAGAGGGATCTGAAATCCCGAGAACCCCTTGCATACCCCAAGGTGTGGGGACCTGCCTCCTCACCACCCCACAAARCTGGGGAAAATGAACGGGCAGAATTCCCGTCAAAGGCAGATTTGTGCCTTTCTGGTGGCACGTGGGAGTCCCCGGGCCACCAGCATGTGCTGAGAATTAGGCCATGGGGTCGTGTTTTCCCTCAGCCCCAGCTATTCAGGAATTCCACCCTGCCCCGTTCCGGGCTCATGGCACAGAATCCGCTCCTCGGTGCTCTGCARGCGAGGRGACAGCGCTGGAAAAAGSCTTCAGTGCCAGGAGCAGACAATGRGAAAAGCAGAATAAAAGACCCTGAACAGAGCGTTCCTGCTTGATCCTGCCATTCCCAAGCTGCTGCTGGCACGGGGAGATCTCCGTAGCTTTGTTCCCTGCAGAGGTGGATTTCATTTTGGTGCTGCCAGTCCCCTCCGTGGGCTCGGCAAAGCCCCAGCAAGAAAGGATGGCTCCCATCCCCTCCCCCAGGAGCTCCAGGGCCTTTCTGGGAGAGGAAAGGATGTCCAGGAGGGGAGTTGGTGAGGAAAGGATGGCGATAACTCCTCTGGGATGGAAGGGAAAGACCTCGGAACACAGCCTCAAAGTGACCAAGCTGTTGGTCACTGGGACATCCTGTGGTCCTGAGAGGAAAATCCAATGGATCCTCTTGGGCTCCATTCTCTGCTTTGACGTGCACAGAGTGGGGATGGAAACAGAGCTGTTGTTCCTCTGGTGTTGTATTTCACACCCCAGCTGTGGCTGGGAGAGAGGGACGAGGCAATTCCCCAGGAAATGGGGCAGCTGGTGCACGGCCAGCCTGAGGATGTGCCCTGCCAGGCTGTGCCCTTGTGCTGCCTGTGACGCTGCCGTGTCCCCTGCGCTGCTTTTGTGCTGCTGCTTTTGTCCCCTCGGTGTGAGCATGGCTGTCCCTTGCCCTGAGCCCGCTGTGTGTGCGAGCACCTGGGAGCATCCTGCTGGCATGTGTCCATCTGTGTGTCCATTTGTGTGTCCATGTGCGTGTCCCTTTGTGTGTCCCAATGTGTGTGTCCATGTGTGTCCGTGTGTGTGTCCGTGTGCATGTCCGTGTGTGTGTCCGTGTGCATGTCCGTGTGTGTCCACGTGTGCGTGCACAGCCCCGACCCCTCGCAGTGTCACCACCCAGGTGGCTACAGGTGTCCCCGTGTGAGTCCTGAGGGCCGTGGGGCTCCAGGGGGGATCAGGACAAGGCTGGAGCAAGGAGCGAGGGACGAGCAGTGGTGGCCGAGCAGCCCCCAGGAGGCTGGAGCAGGGCCAGGACAGGCCAAGGGACCCTGGAGGCAGCGGGGACCGGGGGCACAGGGCTCAGAGCGGAGTGACCGGGGGGTGGCTGAGGCTGGAGGGGGCGCGGAGGYGGGGGCTGTGCACTGATGTGACCGTCTCGTCCTTTTTCTGCCCCTCATCAGAGTCCCCCGAGCGGAGCAGGCTGTGAAGGGGGGCTGCCATCAGGTACGTCCGCGTGGCTCCCGCCAGCTTCCCCGGCTGCCAGGGGAGCTTCCGTGGGCGCCAGCAATGGAGTGCACGGGGGCACAGCCTCCACAGGCCCCAGGGGAAAACCTGCCTCAGCCCCCTGAGGAGCCGGGGATTTGGGGATGGACTCTGGTGGCTGTTTTAGGGCATGATGTGCTCACACCGTGGTTTGTTGCTGGCTTTGCCCATTCACCCATGCCCGTGTTGAGCATTCCAGCATCATCTGGAGCCTTCTCCTGCCGTCCTTCCCTGCATCCTGTGTGTGACAGCTGTGCTGGGGTGACTTGGGGGTGTGGCAGTCCCAAAGCCATGGCAGAAGGGAGCACTGGGGATACAAACCCCACCGTGGTGCTCTGGTTCGCTTCTTCCCAGGGCTCAGGGGGCGCCCATGGCTCTGTCCTGCTGTGGGATGCGGGAATTGTGTGCACCCGTGTGTATCCAGTGGCAAGGGAGGTGCCCCACAGGCCCCCAGAGCTCTTTAGCAGCTCCCTCCATCAGTCTGTCAGTGGAGARAGCTCCATGCTGATGGAGACATGGAGAGGATTTTTGGGAGCCACAGGACATCTGGAAGTCCAAGCAGGCTCAAGGTCAGGAGCAGCCCCCACTTCCAGCCCAGCACCAGCACCAGCACCAGGCTGGATGGGCTGGTGGCAGAGGCAGTGACGTGTCCCAGGGCACCAGTGTCCCAAACTGGGGTGGGAACCAGGGAATGGCTKGTGATGGGGTGGCTCTTGGAGGGACACTCAGGTCCGCATGGAACGCCGAGCTCCAGCCTCGGGAGCTGCCTGTGCCGAGGACACTCAGCCAAGGCTCAGGGGCACCTGGGGCAGGGGGTGGCTGGTGTGTGGGGTCACCAGACCGTGCACTGGTGTGACTGGTGCTCAGTGTCCGGCTGTGCTGGGAGCAGGAGCTGCGGTGCCTCAGGGGCAGGGCTGTGGCACACAGGGCACCCCTGGCACCAGGGCTGCCGGTTCTCCAGCCTCTCTGGGGTGGGCATGGCTTTGTCTCTGAGTGCCCAGGGATCTCAGGCTCCACAGGAGACTGGGAGACCTGGCTGGGCTTGTGGCTCCTGCCGGGGGTGCCTGGGGAGGCTGGAACATGGCCTGCAATGGCCAGTGGGAGCAGGGCAGGAACGCCTCAGGGCAGTGATGCCATCCGTGGTGCCCAATGGGAATTCCTGGATCTCAGCAGGGTCCAGGTGGTGCCTGAACTGCTGGGWTCACAGGAGCTGGCAGCATGYGTCCTSCTGTGCCAGCCCAGGCTGTGGAGCYTCYCAGGGCAATCCTGGTCTCCAGAGKGGCTCARTGAGCTCTGCCCTGTGCTCTGCCCCTCCTTTGCTCTGTGCCCTTGTGTTCTCCTCCCAGCTCTGCTTCTCTCCCTGGCTGTCCGTGGGTGTCTGTGGGTCTGGCTCCCTGGCTGTCCATGGGTCCAACTCTGGAGTGTCCATGGGTCAAGCTTTGGGGTGTCCATGGGTCCAGGTCCAGGGTGTCCGTGGGTCCAGCACTGGGGTGTCCGTGGTCTGACTCCCTGGCTGTCCATGGGTTTGGCTCCGGGGTATCCGTGGGTCCAACTCTGAGGTATCCGTGGCTCCAACTCGGGGGTGTCCATGGGTCCAGCTCTGGGGTGTCTGTGGGTCCAGCTGTCCCTCCTGGCGTGGGTAGGACACAGATGCCCAGTCCCTGCACTCACTCACCCTGTCCACGCTCATCCCCGCACTCCATCCCTGCATCCCTCCCGCTGTTCCCRGGGTGTGACACCGCTGTCCCTTGTTCCCCGCAGATCTCCGGCCTCTGCCCGACGTAGCCATGACTGGGACCTGCACCCGGGAGTGCACAGAGTTCGGCCACTCGGACACCTGCTGGATGCCCGGCCAGTCCTCCCCCAGCCGCAGGCCCAAGAACGCCCTCAAACTCTCCACTTTTGTGCCTTACCAAGACAGAGGGAGTCAAGAGCAAGTCGGCAACGGCAGCCCCAGACTGTCGGAAGAGCGCAGCACCAAAATGGCCAACCTCCGCCTGCTCCCCACGTACAGTGCCTTCTCCAATAGTAGCCATGAGCCCTGCAAGGACTCTCCCATGGAGGAAATCCCTCTCACCCAGACCTCGGACTTCCAGCCGGCCACCACCCCCTCGGCCCAGACCACCAAGAGGGAGATCTACCTGTGAGGCTGGGCGCGAGGGGCAGGGAGCAGAGGCCAGAGGAACGTTTTCCACTTGGATGCTTTATGGCTCCGGCCGATTCTCCAGGCACGGGGCTCTGCGGGGAGCAGGGCAGGGCGAGGCAGGGCTGAGAGGAGCGCCTGTTTAACCCCGTGTTGCCCGGGGCTGGGGCGGGCGGGAGGGCGGAAATGCCGAGCCCGGTTGTCGAGCATCCCGAACTGCTGCCGGGGAGGGCTGGGCAGGCTCCTGGTGCGGAGGGCACGGAGGAAGGAAGGGAGAGAAGGGCTTACGTACCAAAGGTCCACGCAGAGCTGGTGGAGTTCCTGGGGCATAGGACGAGGGGTGACCCCGAGCACGGGGAGCCAGCTGCCTGTCTCTTTGCTGTAGACTCCTGTAAATACGAATCTTAGGAATGACATTCGAGTCCTGCCTGATCGCAACTTTTTATTGTCCTTGAAACAGAAAGACGTTTAAAGAGCAAACAAAACGAAACAGAAAAAAAAAAAA
>NW_026623935.1:119313-127325 GCF_030028575.1 Malurus melanocephalus | reverse complement strand
AAAGGAAAAAAAAAAAAAAGAGAGAAAAAAGTAACAAACCACAGGGAGCAAGTTCCAGCTTTGAATGGTTTCCTGCGTGGAAGAGCCCCTGGGAGCGCAGCGTCCGGCCCGCACTCATGTTCTATATTGTAAATAGAGATGTGATCAGTCCCTGAAACAGCAGCTGGGGAGCTGGAGCAGAGGGGCAGCATCCCGGCCGGACTGTAGGGACTTTGCTATTTTTCAGCCTGGATCTCTTTCTGAACGTTGTCACTGTGCCCACAAGCTGCAGGGTCCCTAGGGACTGCCCGGTGCCATAGGCGGGGCTGCTTTGGGGGCGGCGGGGGGGGGTCCCCGGTGGTGGCCCTGCGCCTGGCGGGTGGAGGAGGGGTGGGGGAGCCCCCAGGATGGGACCGGCTGGGTCCGGGGAGGGGCCGTCCCCAGACAAGGGACCGGCTGGGTCCGGAGAAGCCCTCAGTCCGCCTCTGCTGGCAGGGAGGTCGCCAGCGGCTCCGGCTGTCAGCCCATCGCCTCGGGCCGCCCCCGGGGCAGGGGATGCCCACGAGGCCAGGCTGTGCCGTGCCCTCGACCTCCGTCCCATCCGCCTGTAAAGCCACCATTGCCTTTGTGAGGAGGAGCTTTGTCTCAGGGTCACACCGGGGGCCGCCGAGCCCCTGCCCGCTGGACTCCCGCCGCCCTTAGGCCACAGGGCCACTCTCACGGGGTCCAGCTTTCTCTTCCATTGTCAAAGGTCCACCGGTCCCCCCGGCGGGTCCCCGCTGCCCCGGCGTCCTCAGCTCCCGTGCAGGGTCCCCAGCCGGGGCGAGGGGAGAGGAGCCCCTGCCCCTCCGGGGCTCCCCAGAGGGGACCCCCGGCTCTATCCCTGCTCCCTCGGCAGCTGGGGCACACTCCCGGTTTGGGGGTGCACCCCTGGCAGGAGGGGTCCGGGCCGCTCGCCTCATTCCCGGGTAGCCCTTCCCAGTCCCGGCCCGCCGGGAGGCGGGAGGGGCCGTGCTGCACCCTTGTGCTTCCCGTCTTCAGCTCCGGCATCTTCCTGGGAGAGCCAGGCCAGCGGTCACSGCGGGATGGGCGTTCTGTGGCGGCGCGTCCTCGGACCGCGCGGTGCCCCCATCCCCGCGGGGCCGGCGGGTGGCTCTGCCGGGCTCCGGGGCACAGGGACCCCGCAGGGCCAGGGGGGGCAGGGGCTGCCCTGCCATAGCTGTAGTGCCTGTCGGGACCCCCGCCCAGCCTCCTCCCCGTCCCGCACTCCGCTCTGAGCAGCTCCTCTCCCTTCGCTGGGGCGGTGGCGGATGCGGCCACCTCTCCATGCGGCTCCCGGCGGGGACACGGCGCCGGCCGAGCCCGGGGGACAAAGGAAGGGGCGGCAGAAGGCGCCTGCTCGCACCCGCTGCCTCGTGTCCCTCATGTCCCTTGCGTCCCTCGTGCCACAGCCCCGCCTTCCCCGGGTGGCACCGCTGCCACCCGCGTCGCCCGCGGCCCCGGCACCCGGCGGTGCCACCCGGAGGAGGCAGGACCCTCCTCTCGGCCTCCCGCTGCTGCTCCGCCCGGCCCGGTGTCCCTGGGGGCGGGCGGGGCGCTCCCGCTGGATGAGCACCCCTCCGCCCGGCCGGGATTCCCGCTCCGCCCCGCGGGGCCGCGCTCCCCCGGTCTGGCTGCCCGAGCAGGTGCCGCTCCTGAACTYGTTTTTATTGTAGCTCTGTAGTTTCAGGGCCAAACTGGGCAGAATGTGCAATTTGGCCGCGCTGGCCACGATCTTTGACTCCACTGCCAACTCGGCTGCTCACGCCTCCCCTGGGCTCAGGCAGTGGCAGTGTCCAGTGCCCCTCTTGGGGACCCCCGGGAGAGCCACATCCCAGCGGGGCTTGTCCAAGACCASCTTCTCCCGGCGGGTGGGCTCCCTACCTTGTGCTGGGGTCTCCGGAGGGACCCCGAGGCTGGAAGCCCTGTGGCTGGAATTGCTGTGCTGTCTCCTGGAGCACCTGGCGATATCCTCAGTGCGAGCACCGTGCGGGGTAGGGGGAGTGCAGAGGGGTCCCCGAGGGTTGGGGGTGGGGATGGGTTTGGGGATGGGTTTGGGGATGGGGGTGGGGATGGGTGAGTCCTGGGGCGTGCACAGAGGGCTGGTGGGGTCTAAAGGGGAGCACAGTGGGGACAGGGCTGGGTCTTTGGGGGTGCAGAGGGATTGGGTGTCTCGGGGCACTGGGTGGGCGTGGGGAAGGATGGAGAGGGCAGTGGATCGGGACCTCAATGGGGTGCCAGGGGGATGGGTCCCTGCTGGGAAAGGGCACTGGGCACGGGTYCTGGGAGAGGGGGTGCTGGGGATTCATTCCCGGGGGAAGCTGCCAGTGTCACTGGGGATCAGTCCTGGGGGAGGGCGAGGATGAGGTGCTGTGGGAAGAAGCTCATTTGCACAATTATAAGCCAGAAGGATAAAGCCTCTGTGCACGTGGGGGGGAAGGGCTCCCCACGGGCTCCAGTCTAGACAAGCACAGGGAGGAGAAGGAGGAGGAGGAGGGTTCACTGTATCTCACACTGCACTAGGACAAGCCAGGGGGAAAACCAAAGGTGGGAGCCAGGGAGCAGGCGGGCTGCGCGGGAAGGATTCTAAGCGACCCCTTTGTAGCTCTTCAGTGTTGGTTCTATTTATACGAGATTTCATTTCCTTGCTTGTGATGCCTTGTTTTTTGTACAGTTTTATGTACATGCAGGTGTAGCTTTTCTAAAGGAGAAATCCTATGGCAGAGTTAAAGTACCCCACTATTTTTCAGATGGTGCCCTGATGTCTAAGGCGACGCCTCTTGCTAAGGTTGTACTGCTCAATGTGTGATGCATTTCCCTGTGCGGGGAAGGCTTTGGGCCTTGGGCTTGGTTTTCCCCGGGCGCTGTGAGCACAATTGATTCCCTTGTAACTCTTTCTGTTCGGAGCCGTGAGCATGACACCGTCGTGATGCCCTTTCCGTTCTCTCCTGTTCCCGTTCGTTTGCTGAGCTGTCGGATGACCAACTCCATTGTAATTAGCCCTTCCTAAAGCTTTACAATAAAAGTGTGAAAACCCGGCTGCCCGCGCCCCGCTGTTTCTTCCCACGCRTCTCGCTGGGTGTCCCGGGGAAGGAAGAGCTGGGAAGGCTTTGGGATTTCCCTGCCTTCCCCCGAGGCAAAGAGCCCTGCTCTTGTCTCCCTGGTTTCCAGCTTGAAGATGTTCCTGCACAAGGATAAGGAAGGTGATCCCCCAAAGCTCTTTCTCCCACAGATCTGTCTCCTCCAAGGCCAGGCTGGATCATCCTGCTCCAGGGGAAGGTGTCCCTGTCCATGGCAAGGGGCTGGACCTGGGTGAGCTTTCAGGCCCCCTCCAAGCCAAGCCAAGCCATTCCATGATTCCGTGGTTCTAGGACTGGTTCTATGATTTAAACCCAAAGTATTTTGATGAAAAGACACCTCCAGCCCCAAGGCTGCCTAGCCCTGTCACCAGCCGAGAARGGAACCTAGAAAAATCCCATCAAAGCACTCCAGAGCCCCTCCCTCCTCCACCACCACTCCTTGGAGACTGTCTCGTTTTCCACCATTTCACCCCCTCCTTTCCCCAGGAATGTCTGGGATTTTTAGGTGTTTCAGACCATTTGGAAACAGCTGGGCCCCTCCAAACCAGGGCATTTTTGTGGCTCTTCCCACCCAGCTGCAGGAAACTCCTCCAGCCATGGCTCTGGGGTTTCCTTGCCTGTCTTTGCACAGGATCCCGATGATCCCAAGCTGATGGGGAGGTTTCCTGGCTCTGGGGAGGTTTCCTGGCTCTGGGGAGGTTTCCTGGCTCTGGGGAGGTTTCCTGGCTCTGGGGAGGTTTCCTGGCTCAGGGGAAGTTTCCTGGCTCAGGGCAGGGTTTCTCCCCTCTCTGGTGGGGTTCCATACAGATGTTGCACATCTGGGCTGTGCTGGTCTCACACACAGGGTTACACCTCTCCCTGCTCAGCTCTGGGCACTGGCTGGACCACAAGGCTCCTTCCCAGTCTGGAAGACTCCAGGAMGGAAGATTTCCTATGTGAAGATGAAGCTAAACATGCTCTTCCCTTTGCAGAGACTCCTGTTGAGCCTCCCCAGGGCTCTGCTGGGCCATGAGAGGGGTTCCAATGGCCCCCATTCCACAGGAATCGCCCCTCATAGTGAGGGCTGGGGGGCTCTCAGCTGCCCCTCCACGCAGGGCCAGGCCAGCCAGGCCAGCTGGGAGCAGGGATGTGTCCAGGGAAAGACCCTCCAGATGCTGAGGATGGCACAGCTGGCACAGCTGGCACAGAGGGACAGAGCTGCCAGCACCCGCCTTCCCCCAGGACAGGTGACCCAAAGGTGTCAGAGACAGTGCCAGCCCGCCCTGGCCCTCCTGAACATTGCTGGCCCTGTGCCATGCCCTGCAGTTGCTCCTCACGCTCCCTCCTCCTCCTCAGCCATCCCAGAGTATCCAGACCCCTCCCTGACCCCACCTGTGCCTCCTTCCCCTCTCTGCTGTCCCTTTCCCACCCACCCCTCCCCTCCTCTTTCCCTCCTCGCCTCTCCTCCGTGTTGCCGTGCTCTCCCCTCACCCCACGGAGCTTTCCCTCTCCTCCGGCGCAGCCCTGAGCTCGCATCCAGCGGCTCCGTGCCGGGCTGGAACCCTCCGGTTTCCATGGCAGCGCACATCAATTACCGCCGGGGAAGGGGCTGCGGATGCTGCGGATGCTGCAGCTGCCCGGCAGGGCCGGGGGCTCGGGCACAGGGACCCAGCAGCACCCTCGGGATGGCCTTTGGTGCCCACGGGGGGATGTGGAACAGGAATCTTCCACCCCGGGATGGTCACACCCKGCTGGGCTCCGTGGAGTGGAGTGATGCCACCTCGGTGCCCCKGTTCCATCCTGGGGGATTCATTCCTGGCTGGAGATGGAGGAGATGGAGGCTCCTGGACACCCCTTGGTGGCTGCCCTGGTGTTGGGTGCGTGCAAAGCGGGCTGAGGGGTGACAAGTGTGACAGGAGATGGGCTGGGCCCGCGCCAGAGCTTTGCCCTGACCCGGCTTTTCCAGGTGCMTCTGCTTTAATTGGGGCCTGGCTTACAGCAGGAGCTGGGAATGTGCCAGGCCAGGAACATCCATTTGGATGGGAAATTTAATTCCTGGGTCTCYCCGGGCCTGACCTGGCAGCCCTGGCTGTCCAGCTGCCTGCMCAGACCTGGCAGGGTCATTTCCAKGGCTTGCACGGTGTCAGGGATRAGGTTTGGGATCTCTTGCTGACTCCAGGTGCAGTGGCACCATTTCCTCCCAGGCTGCCTTTTCCAAGGGTTTTCCCAGCAGGACTTTGCTCAGTCCCAAGCACTGTGGGGTTCAAAGCTGTGTTTTCAGCAGCCACAGAGCCACAGGATRGTTTGGGTTGGAMGGGACCTTGGARATCATCCCATGCCAGCCCTGCCTTGGCCAGGGACACCTTCCACTGTCCCAGAGTKCTMYGAGCTYTGTCCAGCCTGGCCCTGGACACTTMCAGGGATSCAGGGGCAGCCACAGCTYCTCTGGGCAGCCTCAGGGCCTCCCCACCGTCACCATCTGTGTTTGTGTGTTCCCTTCTCCAGAGCAGTGGGCATTTCTGGGAGCTGGAAACAGCCAAACAGGAACCTCAGAACGGCCTGAGCTGTTCTCAGAGTCCTTGAGGAAATTAAAATATGCTGAGGGGGTTCCTGGGCCAAGCAGCTCTGGTGGGACCAGGGACTGAGCCAGCAGATCYCTGCCCAGGGCTGAGCAGTGAGCGCCCACCAGGGTGGATTTTTCCTTGGATGAGCAAGGGGACAGCTCTTTGTGCTGTGATGATGGCCACAAATCACTCCTGGCACGGGAGCAGGGTTTTGGATCACCACTGAGCCAGCCTGGGGTAGAGGTTCCAAAAGAACTGAAGAGCTGACACCACGATTTTATCACGAGATGGGTTTTATTCCACGATTCACCGAGGCAGCTGTGGAGCCTCGGGAGCAGGACCATGGAGAGGGCACGGATGGGGTTCGGTCAGGGCGGGGAACAGAGCCCGGAGCTTTGAGCGGGACCATGGAGAGGGCACGGATGGGGTTCGGTCAGGATGGGGAACAGAGCCTGGAGCTCCGAGCGGGACCATGGAGAGGGCACGGATGGGGTTCGGTCAGGGAGAGGAGCAGACCCTGGAGCGCCGGGGGACGGGCACGGATGGGTTCGGCAGCCGAACCGGGGTGGGGAGCAGAGCCCGCAGAGCCGCAGGAGCGGGACCAGCACACGGGGAAGCCTCTCCCTCCTTCCCGCTCTGGTCGGGGCTGCGGGAGCTGCCCGGCCCCACACATCCCCGCCAGGCTCCCCGGTAATAGGATGAGCGAGAGACAAGCCCGCGGTGGCCCCGGAGCCTGGCYCTGCATATGTTGCGCTGGCCTCTGGGGGAGATTGGATATTGTGCTGCAGGAGAAGCCCCTGTAATCGCCCGCAGGATGATTGGGATTTGCAGCAGCTCAGAGGAGCAGGGGGGCCCAGCCCCAGGCAGTTCGCGCGGTGTCTCTGCTCGTCTGGCACTCTGATGAAGGGGATTAGGAGGTTTAGAGGCGGCCCAGCCCCCTCTCTGGGGGGCTCTGGAGCCCCAGCAGAGCGCACGGCTCCGTGTGTTCCCACGGGGGATTGATGGGGACGGGGCCGGGGCGCTGCTGTCCCGGAGCAGCTAAACACGGGCAGGAGCTCTGCCYCTCTGCCAGCCGGGAACTGTCACCCTCCGGGACAGGGAGAGGCTGCCCGCGGCCAGGGGATCACCCCACACTGCTGTCCGTGTCCCCTCACCCCAGACATCTCACCCCACACTGCTTTCTATGTCCCCTAACCCCACACAGTCTCATCCCCTCAACCGCAGAGTTCTCACCCTACACTGCTGTCCCCATCCCTTCATCCCCAGAGCTCTCACCCCACACTGTACCCATCCCCTCACCCCAGAGGTCTCACCCCACACTATCCCTTCACCCCAGACCTCTCCCCCCACACTGTCCCATTCCCATCCCCTCACCCCAGAGATCTCACCCCACACTGTCCCCATCCGTGCCCTGCTCCCAGTGCCCCCCAGTGCCCCTGCCCCCCTTTATCCCGGGGTGAACCCCCAGGCTGGCCTGGCACCATGATTTAATCCCACAAGGAGGCACAGCTGCCCTCCTGCCCATCTGGCCGAGCCCAGCCCGGTCCAGTCGCTCCCTGGACAAGGCAGGGCTGGCAGGGGCTTAGCGCGGGTTTTAATGGGATTAGCGGGAATGGGAGCCGTACTCTGCTCCGCCGACAGGGAATTGAGCCTGCCCTCCCTCCCCGCTGCCTCCCCGCCTGTCCATCACCCCAGCGGGTGTCAATCACATCCCAGCACCCACAATCCTGGGGAAAGGCAGCTTTGGGAAACTCCTCCAAATTAATGGCTGTGATGGATCCGGTATCTCGGCTCCCTGAGCCCATCTCGCCACTCTGCTCTCATTACGGACACAGATGAGCCCCGCTCACACCCCTGGAATGGCCCCAAATTGCAAAGTTTGACTCTAGAGAGTGAAGGTTTTTCCCCAAAGGCTTCAAATAGAGGTTTTGAAAGGGGTTGGACACCCAACCCTTCCTCATTTCTCTCTTTGCAGCAGCTTTGTCACAGCTTCAGAGCTGCAGGGGTGCTCTGGATACCTGGGGTGCTCAGTTTGCCTTTCTGGGAAGGGAAAACCTTCAGGTCCATGGATTAATTAGTGCTGCAATAACACTGAGGGACCCCCGTAACCCACTGTGGACTCACCCTGCCAGCACGGGCAGAGATTTCTGTTCCTCTGCCACTGCCACACCTCGGATATTGGGAAGGAATTGTTCTCTGTGTTCTCTGTTCACAGGGTGCCCAGAGMAGCTGTGGCTGCCCCTGGATCCCTGGCAGTGCCCAAGGCCAGGCTGGACATTGGGGCTGGGAGCAGCCTGGGATGGTGGGAGGTGTCCCTGTCATGGCAGGGGTGGAGCAAACTGATTTTTAAAGTTGCTTCCAACCCAAACCA
>NW_026623935.1:109518-118746 GCF_030028575.1 Malurus melanocephalus | reverse complement strand
GACACCTTTCCCAGGGCCTCTCTGGCTGCCAGGGCAGGTCAGCCACAGCACAGCTCCCTCGCTGTGCAGACGAGCTCATCCCAAATGCGATGGCATCATCTGCACCCCAAAATCTTTGTTGTGGTGAGGTGGCTGGAGAAGGACTGACATTTCCAAGCAGGAAAAGCCGAGGAGAGGCTGCTTTCCCCAGCCTCCCGCAGCCTGAAAGCTGCTGAATTATGCTCATGACTCAAATGTGCAGGAGATGAGGAGATGATCAAATTCCACTCTCTGTTCCAGGGCTCCGCCTCCGGCCRATGGATGCTGGAATCTGCTCCGGCACAGGCACCAGGCAGGGCTGGCTGCACGGGGAGAAAATGCTGGGACCCTTCCCAGACCTTCAGACTGCCTTGGAAACACGGGGACATCCCAAATTCCAGAAATGGGATGGAAAATCAGCCCCAGCTGAGACTTTGGSTTCTGGTTTCCCCCTATCCAGGTAAAAGCGAGGTCCCTGAGATCCTCACCCTGCCTGGAAACACCAAATTGCACGGTGCTCATGCTGGAACTCTTCCCATCCCCTCCCTTTCTGAGGACCCCTGGAGCCTGTCAGGTGCCTGGAGAGGTCCTGGTCACCTTGGCAGGGTGTCCCCAGCCCTGGTGACCCAGAATGTGTCACCAGCCAGCCTGAGGTCTGTCCCTCACCCCCGTCCTCTGACACMAGACTGATCCCAGCCATCCCACCATTCCGAGCCAAAAGAGGACACACAGAGCTCCCACACACTCCAGAGCCCACCTCGCTCCATCCAGACTCTCCCTGTGTGGAGCTGGACACTCCCGGGGAGTTTTCCAGGGCCAGGGGTCAGTGGTGGCAGGAGATTGGTGATGCAGCTTTGGGACATTTTTCCAGGAGCAATTCTCTGCTTGTTTAACCTTGCAAGAGACAGCAGAGAGTGGGAGGCCAGAGCTAACGCGGCGTGTCCCCACTGGGGACAGCTCAGGAGGTGACACGGGGCACAGCGCTCCTGCCCGGGGCAGGGATGGRGTCAGGGAAGGGGGGAAGTGCAGGGAATGCTGCAGAGAGGGAGGAGCAGGGAGGGCATGGCCACACCCAAGAATCCCGGGGTGTAATGGGGTCAGAGAGGCCAGGAGAGCCAGGGACACCTGGAGAGGGGAGGCCAGGGTGGGATGGGATCCATGGGATGGGATCCATGGGATGGGATGGGATCCATGGGATGGAATCCATGGGATGGGATCCATGGGATGGGATGGGATCCATGGGATGGGATGGGATCCATGGGATGGGATGGGATCCATGGGATGGGATGGGATCCATAGGATGGAATCCATGGGATGGGATGGGATCCATGGGATGGGGTCCATGGGATTGGATGGGATCCATGGGATGGGGTCCATGGGATTGGATGGGATCCATGGGATAGGATCCATGGGATGGGATCCATGGGATGGGATGGGATCCATGGGATTGGATGGGATCCATGGGATGGGGTCCATGGGATGGGATCCATGGGATGGGATGGGCTCTGTGGGGTCCTGCACCCCAGACTGGACAGCTGGATGTACCCCTAACCCAGCAGGACAGACACGGGGAGGGCAAACCTTCCCCAGCACCTCATCCTCCCCTGGGCTGGGCTGGGGGTGTCCACAGCAGCCTGGGGACAGTGACACACGTGAGGACAGCAGGACTGGGGGTGGCACACACACACCCAGACTCCTTTATCCTCTGCGGGGAGACCAATAGGGCCGTGAGGGCAAGGCTGTGCTGCTCTGTGGGGGCCAGATGGCTGGGGGGACACAGAGCGTGTCCCTAAGTGTCCCCTGGACATGGGGTTGGTGTCACACACACACACAGAGTGTCCCTAAGTGTCCCCTGGACATGGGGTTGGTGTCACACACACACAGACACACACAGACACACAGACACACACACAGACACACACACACCATGTCCCCGAGTGTCCCCCGGGCACGGGGCGGGTGTCACACGCAGCCCCAGCTCCCCCCACCCCCTCCCAGCCCCAGGCGGGTGCTGGCGCTGCGCACGGCCAGGGGCTGTTATTATTCTTTATTAGTTTTCCTGTCCGTCTGACATATCCTTTATCACTCTGTCTCAATCTTTCACTCATCCTCCTGCTCTCCCTCAATCATCCCCGATTAGTTTTTCTGTCTGCCTCCCATTCTCGGATTCCTCATCAGGCGCTCCCTCCCCCGCTCCTCCCCTCCCTCCCTCCCCTCTCCCGCACCCCTGCGGGAGCCCGGCAGCGCCGAATGCTCAGCAAGTGCCGGGCCATCGTGGCTGCTCTCCAGGAGCTCCTGCTCCGTCTCCATCCCCGCCCTGGGAGCTGCCAGGAGCATCCCGGGGATGCCGAGCGCCTCCAGCCCCCGTCCTGGCGGGGATGGTGCTGAATCGGCTGCAAACCGAGCCCGTGGCTCACAGCAGCTCAGGAGGAGCCAAYATCTCCTCGGATCCCCTCGGATCTGCTCTGTTCCTGCTTCCCCGTCCCTCTGCCGCTCCTCCAGTCCAYCCCAGTCCTGCCTGGTGCCTCATTCTCATCCCCTTCCAGTGGAAGTTCCTGACCTGGCTGCTGCTGGGTGAGGCTGCTGACCTGGCTAAGGGCTGTGTGAGGCTGAAGGCAACTTGCCAGTGGCCAGAAGAGGCCCTGACTGGCAGCTGCGGGTCAATTTGCAGCTTTCAATGCCTCCTGTCCCCAGCCTGCCTGCTCCTGCCGGGATGTCCCCGCAGCCACCAATGAAGGGGGTCAGAGCTGGGGCWGGATGCTGGGGAAGGCACCTGTGGCTAAAGGCAGAGGATGGATRCAGGCATGGCTGCATCCCCCAGCAGAGAGGGCACAAATATTTCACCTCATCCCGCTCCTTTTGGGAGCCAGAGGTGGAAATCTGCAGTGCTGGAAGACTCAGGAACCTGGAGGGATCCCAGAAGGATCCACCAGCCCGGACTGGGGGCAGCTCCTCATGGTGATGGGATCTGCTGGGCTCCCTGGAGGGAGGGAGTGCCCAGAGAACCCAGATGGCTCTGCATCCCAGCATGGAGGAGAAAATGGGAGCTGGAATTTCAGGAAGGACCCTCAGCACCATAGCAGCCCCCCTCGCTGGGGGTGAGGGGGTGTCCTGACCCATCGGCTGGGACAAGCACAGCGTTTCTGCCCCTGGGTCCCCGGAGCTCGGTTTCGGGCAGGAGTCACCCCTGCATCCCAAATTCCCAACCCTGCGCTCGCTCCTGGTGTCGGCTGAGAAGACCCATTCCTGACCACTCAATCCCTGCTCACCCCAACCCTATTCACCCCATCCCTGTGCACCCCGAGCTGCCTTCCCCGTCACCCACAGCCCAGACAAKCCCTTTGCCGGGGCTGGGAGGGCTCTGGGTCACATCCACACGGGACGGGAGCTCTCTCGGCGGGACCCCCGTGGCACCGGGGCTGCGGGTCCTGCGTTGCATCCGCTGCCGTGATGGATGTGACAGGCGCGGGGGTTGCCAGGAGATAACATCCTCCTCCTCCTCCTCCTCCTCCTCCTCCTCCTGCTCCTCCTCGGGCGCTGCAGCCAACGCGGCTCGGCGCTGGTGAGGTAATGCTGCTCCGGCACTGCCCGCCTGCCCGGCCTCTCCCTGCCAGCATCCAGGGAAAAGGGAGAAAAAAGGGGGAAAAAACCCTTTGCAGCCATGCCCGTGTCCATCCTCGCTCTGTCTCCCCTCCTCCAGGCACTGCCAGGGAGGGGCTGCAGAAACCAGAACCCAAAAGTGCCCCCCTGCCCTTCCCAGAGCATCCTCGACCCCCTGCTCGGGGTTTTGCCTCCGTGATGGGAAAATCCAAAGAGGTTTTCATGGATGTGGGAGGGAAAGGGAGAGGCAGGCAGCCCCTCACGAACACAGAGGCTCATGGAATAAATATCTGGCTACAAATTATCTGCTGATCTAATAAAAAAGATATTACCTAGCTCTCCAAACCTGGTTTCAAATTATTCCTCCTGCTCGGCTCAGTAGCCTACTGGGAGATCACTGGCAGGTTAATTTGCTATTGAACGGGTCCCAACTGGAATTAGGCTCCAGCCTGGCTCTGCTTTCACTTGACACTTAATGAAAGTCGCTGTTATTCACTCCTGCCTCCCAACTCCGTGCGCTGCGCCACGTTTGGCAGGTGGGAAAGAGCTGACCGGGAGATTTTCCCTGGGATCCAAAGCTTGCGTGGCCCAGAAGGTGCTGAGGTAGAAAATAAACTGCCATTTGTGTGCTTTTCCACGAGAGCTTGGTGTGTTGCTAGCAGAAGTGGCCTTTATCTGGGGACTGTCATTTTGATTATTTGCTATCTGAGCAGTGCCCCAGAGGTGTGCATAGCAAATGAAAACAGATAAAGAGCCTGAACGAGGCCCAGCTCTGCCACAGGCCCCAGGAAAACAGCGGGGCTGAGGGGGGAGACTGGTGGGGGGGACACCTTAAAGCCACCATCGCGCTCCAGACAGGGAAGGGGACACAGGGGCACTGCAGAGGYGCCTGGTGATGGCACTGGGGGGAGGGATGGACCCCAATCCCAGCCCTCCCCCACACTCTGGGATGATGACAGGACTGGGGTGGCCTCTGTCCCTATGGAATAACCCCATCTCTGCGTGGAWTTCTGCATGGAGGGACCCTTCTCCTATGCTGGGCTCTCCCACCACGGCTCCTGCCCAGAGATCCCCRGGAGCAGCTCCCTGCAGAGCTGATGGAGCATCCCACAGGACCACAGGGCCAAATTAGGGTCTGTAACACCATAGACACCCCAGAAAATCCCATCTTTGCAGGTCCTTATCTGCCCAACCTTCCCAGTTTTACCTGTCCCATCCCCCCTCCTCACCCCACTGCTCTCCTTGCTCAGCCCCATTATCCCACCATGTTCTCCCTGCTCCATCCCCTCACCCCAAATCCAYCCCCTCACATCTCCATGACATGGAGCCGTGGGCCAGGAGCTTCCCCTGCTGCTCAGGCACGGTTTGGTTGGGGCTCAGCCCCATCCCTGCCCCTGAAAACCCCTCATGGACCACAGGAAGAGCTGAGTCAGCAGCCCTGGCATCCCCCTCCCCCCTGACACCCCAACTCCAGCCAGCCATTCCCTCCTCCCTCTGTTCCCACCCTCCAGGCACCCAGAGACAGCGACCCGGCTCCTGCCTGTGTGATTGATCAGCAGAGCTGGACAGATTGAGTTCATTTAATCTGCCTCCTAAATCCCATCCTTCAGCCCCTCAGCATCTCCCTGCTGTCTCTCCTCTCTCGTGGCCGTATCTCCTCGGGACAGCGGTGCCTCCAGCTGTGCCCACACGGGCRGGATCCAGGCAGAAATTCTGCTGCCAGCACAACCCCGGTGTGTGTGGCATGGGCACCCCATGTGCTGGSATGTCTGGGTCCCTGGGGGTGCTTGGGGACATCCTCTGCTGTCCCCTCTGCTGCAGGAGCCTCTCTGCCAACCCAGAGATGTGATGGGTGGTCCCCAATGGCCTCATCAGAGCCCTCTTCTCTGCTGTACCAGGTGGGTGCTGAAGGAAACAGAGCACCAGGATGGGAAGAGGAGCAGTGGGATATGCTGGAATCATCTCTCCCTGCTGGTGCTGCAGCATCCCCTCCTTGAGACCACATCCCGCTGGCACTGGAGAGCTTCTCCTGGGCTCTGCCYGGGATTCACTCCTGGAGGGCTCTGTCTCTGCCAAATCTGGGCCAAAATSCCCACTCTGGGCTAAACCCAGGGATGGTTCTTGTATTTGTGGGGAAAAAGGATGCCAAATGAGATGAGTCCTCTTGGAGATGAGGATGTGAGACTGATCCAGCCAGCCTTCCCCGGTCCTGCAGAGCCCAAGCAGGTTGGAGAGCAGCATCTGTCCTCCTGCTCTGGGTCAGGGGTTTGGGGGCTCTTGGCTGGGGGTGCTTGGCTCTTTCACGGAGGAGCCCGAGGGCAGAGCTCCCCGGGGGCTGCAGCTCCTCCCGAGGGGCAGCGCAGGGACAGCTCCCAACTCTGCTCCCTGGGACAGGGACAGCAGCCAGGGAACAGCTGGAGCTGGGCCAGGCCAGGCTCAGGCTGGAGAGCAGGGAAAGGTTCTTCTGTGCCCAGAGGGTGCTGGCACTGCCCAGGCTCCCCAGGGAATGGTCCCGGCCCCGAGGCTGCCAGAGCTCCAGGAGAGTTTGGACAGCGCTGCCAGGGATGCACAGGGGGGGATTGTTGGGGGGTCTGGGCAGGGCTGGGGGTGGATCAGTGATCCTTGGGGGTCCCTTCCAGCCCAGGACATTCTGTCATTCAGTGATTCACCCATCCTGGGCAGTAAAACATTCTGTCTGGACGCCTTGGAATTCAACATTCCCATCCCAGAACCATCCCAGAGCTGTCCCTACAGCTGCTGTCCCTATCCTGAATCCTGTGAGGACCTTCCACCGTCTCCTCTGACTGTCTGGGTCCCTCAGTGCATTCCCAACCCCACAAACCCAGCATGGCTCCACTGGAAACATCAGCACCGGGCTCTGTGCTCCCAGTGACAACTCCAGAAGGAAGGGAGAGCCTTGTCCCCAGTTCCCTGGGCTTTGTGGGGAGAGGGAAGGAATTCCAGGGTACGACCTGGAGCAATCCCACTTGTGGAGCCCACAGAGGCTGAGGGTGCTGTGCAGGTCCCCTCTGCCCCACAGCCCCCTGGGATGCTGCCCCATCTTTTATTTTCCCAAAATCTCCCCGGCTGTCGGCTCCACTGTTGGTTTGAAGATGGAGCCGGGCAGCTCTCRCTGCTGGGATGGCTGTCCTCTCCTGCAGGCTGCTGGACATCTTTTGCCAAACCCTCGGGTAATTTCCTGCTCCCCTGTAACCCAAACAACCCCACTGTGGGGCTCTGCTTTATTCCAGCAGCTTGGTCCCACCCCAGGCCCTCTGCCTGCCCCCARCCCTGCTCAGCTTCACCTGCCTTTCCTCAACATTCAAATCCCACAATTGGACAAGATTTCCTTTGTTTCCTTATTGTCCATAAAAACTCTTTAGCTCCTCTTTCCTTCCTTTATTTTTTTCCCTCTTAGTTAAAGGCAGATTTCAGAAGGCTCTGCAGCGCTTCAGCCATTTGAGAGTCATCATTAATTTAATCTTCTTCCTAATTTATTAATGGCTCCTACTTTCTCGCCAGTACTCGAGCCTCCCCTGGTATATTTGTAAAACCCATCTGATTCCCCTTCCCCTGTTTGGCAGCATGAGTTCATCTGCCCTCCCTCCCCCTCTCTGTCAGGGTGCAGTGAGTCACTGTCCCCCCGTCTCCAGGACATCACGTCCCATCCCATCACATCCCAGCCAATCACAGCTCCCAGCAGTTTTGCTGGCTGCTCTCTGCCTGCTCTSACTTGCTGGAATCTGCCCTGTAGGTGAGGGAATATGCCAGGCTCTCCTCATCCCACTCCCAAAATGCCATCYTTTTGTGCTCAGTCTCCCACCAGCAGCTCAGGGATCAGGGSACAGGCAGGGRTCACAAGATCTGTGCCTTGGTGATTTATTTATTCCACCAAAATTCCAGCCCTGCCTGAGCTGATAAAGCAGCACCAGATGGGAGAAGAAATGAGCCCAGGGGTGCCCAGGTGGATAAGGAGGCCAAGGGCACCTGGGATGGATCAAATATTAGTGTGGACACAGGACAAGGGCAGGGCCTGTCCCCTGTGCTGGCCCTGCTGAGGGATCTCGAGGGCTGTGTCCAGTCCTGGGCCCCCATGGCCAGAGGGACCCTGAGGGGCTGGAGCGTGTCCATGGCAGRGAACAGAACTGGGGAAGGGTCTGGAGCCCCAGGAGTGGCTGAGGGAGCTGGGAAAGGGGCTCAGCCTGGAGGAAAGGGGGATCAGGAGGGACCTTGTGTCTCTGCACAACTCCCTGACAGGAGGGGACAGCCGGGGGGGTCGGGCTCTGCTCCAGGGAACAGGGACAGGAGGAGAGGGAACGGCCTCAGGCTGGGCTGGGGAGGGGCAGGGGGGACATCAGCAGGAATTTCCCCATGGAAAGGGTGGTCAGGCCTTGGCAGGGGGTGCCCAGGGAGGTTTGGAGTGCCCATCCCTGGAGGTGTCCAGGGAAGGGCTGGAGGTGGCACTGAGTGCTCTGGGCTGGGGACACAGTGGGGATCGGGCAGAGGTTGGATTGATGATCTCAGAGGGCTTTTCCAACCTCAGTGACCCTGGGATTCTGTGAAATCTCTGCCAATCAGCTGTGCCCTGGCACAGAGAGCTCACAAGTGATGGATAGAGGATGCAGAGAAGGAAACAACAGCCCCGGGGTGGGAGAGAGCCCCAAACTGACCCACAGCATCAGAGATGGCCATTAATCCATCACTGACCAATGTTTCCCTCAGAGCACAAGATCCCAGATGCTGGAAATCCTCCTGAAGTGCTCCAGAGCTGACTGGAAGGGGTCTCCAAAACTTCCCATTGCTTGGAATGGCGAAATGGCTGATCCAGTGGTGGCCAAGCTTGTAGGAGCTGGGTCCGATGGCTGGGAAAAGGATGGGCAGCAACTTCTGGGACAATGTAGTATGGAATCATGGGATTGGGGAATCATGGAATAACGGGATTGGGGAATCATGGAATCATGGAATAACAGGATTGGGGGATCATGGAATCATGGAATAATGGATTGGGGGATCATTTGGGATCATGGGGATCATGGGGTTATGGGATCATAGGATCATGGGATTGTGGGGTCATGAAATAATGGAATCATGGAATCATGGGGTCACAGGATCATGGGGTCATGGGATTGTGGGGTCATGGGATAGTGCAGACAAGGAATCATGGGATCATGGAGTCATGAGATCATGGGATGGGATGGGTTGGAAGGGACATTAAAGCTCATCCCATCTCACCCCCTCTCATTCCCAGGGACACTTTCCACCATCCCAGGTGGCTCCAAGCCCCAGTGTCCAGCCTGGCCTCAGACACTCCCAGCTTCCCTGGGCTTCTGCTGAAAACCAACCTGGCTCAGACTGGGAGGTCCCACTGCTGGGGACGGGGCCACCGTGGGTCCTGGGAGTGTCCCACCCTCCCAGTGTGCCCAGTGCCACCTGCACTGYGTCCCCACCACCCTGCTCAGCACCAGCTGCCCATGATGCCATGGCTGGCATCCAGATGGTTCCTCCCTGGAGCACATCCCACATCCTCACAGACCACAGGGAAGGAAAGGAGCTGCAATTTCGCAGGAAATGCTGAGAATGTGACTTTTCCTTCTTTTTTTTTTTTTTTTT
>NW_026623935.1:107062-108029 GCF_030028575.1 Malurus melanocephalus | reverse complement strand
TCCAGCTCACCCTGCAGGATCCAGCTCAGCCCCAGTGTCCTGAGTGCCCCCACAGCATCATCCCATGGCTGACCATGGGCTGAGGAATCTCTGAAATAACCCACTCCCCAAAACGTTCCAGTTTTGTGGGACAGGCCATGAAATGCTGATCTGTCGAGCAAGAAATGTTYTCAGAGCACCCTGGGTCTGGCAGCKTTTCTCCAGGGCTGCAGCTCAATTCCTTCATTTCCAAAGCTGCTGGRAACCCTGGAAGCTCCAAGTCTGGYTCCAAAGCTGCCTCCCAAGGAWGGCTCCAGCATCGTGGGACTGATGAACTCCCAGGTCACTTCATTCCAGAGCACAATCAGGTGAGGAGAGAAAAATATTATCAGAAACTGGAACTGTCACAGYGAAATTGTGTTTGCAGATTGCCAGAAATGAGCAAAATGGAGCCTGGCTGGCAGCAGCTGGGGCTCCCTTTTCCCAGGATTTGCTCAGGATGGTGTCAGATCTCTCCCTGTATTCCCAAACTGGGAATTTCCATGAGTGGCAGCTCCTCTCACCTGCAGTGCCTGTCCCCACATCAAGGTTTGGGTCACTTYGTCACTCACCAGGTCTGGTCTTCAACCCTCACAAGCTCTCCTGCCCCTCAAAAATTCTGTCTAAAATTCCCTCTAAAATTCCCCATTCCCCATATTTCTACCTCCAGGCTCCCCAGGTTTTCTCTCTGTTGACCAAGACATTGCTTAAAATATCTCCTTTTTTTTTTTTTTTTTTTCCCCTCAAAATCGCAGAGTTTTCAGCCAACGTGTTTTGACTGCGCTGATGAGGTTTTTCACAGAAATTGCTGGCAGCTGGAAAATGCAGCCCCTGCCTACRAGAGAGCCAGGGCTGTGTCCCCACCAGCCCCAGGCCAGCAGCATCCCCTGATCCCTGCATCCCGCAGTGATGGATCCAGCTGGGATTTTGGGCAGCAGCTCCCAGGGGC
>NW_026623935.1:95082-106303 GCF_030028575.1 Malurus melanocephalus | reverse complement strand
GGATACACAGCAAGTGCTGAACATGGGATTGTTTGTGATTGGTGCCCCAGCCAGGTTTTGAGGATTTCAGCTCCCATTTCTGGATGCTGAGATAACAGCAGGAATGTGGAGAAATGGCTGAAGTGTCAGGGAAAAGCGCTGCACCTGCAGCAGCAGCTGTGTCACCCCACARAGGATGGGAATGGTGGGTGCCAGGGAAGCTGCAGGAGGGGACGGTGGTTTGTCCTTGGCACCAGGATACTTCCCTCAATCCACACCCATTCCCAAGCTCTCCCTGGGGTAAACATTGCTGAGCTGGGAGCTGGAAGCTCCTGAGGATGACTTTGGGTGAGACCCAGCAGGTTCCTGGAGCTCCTTTTCCAGCTGATGTGCATCCCCCAGAACAAACTGTTCCCCTGGGATGTCTGGAGAACTCTTCCGTCCTCACAGCAGGGTCCAGGCGGCCCCTGTGGGTTTGTTTGACCGAGGCTGAGGGCGGTTTGGGATCACTGGAGGGCAGTGGGGCYGTGTTTCCAGCTGAAATCATTGAGTCAGTGTCCTTCAGGGAGGGAGAGGCCCTGCAGGAGGAGGTGAAGGCCTTGGGCCTCTCCTCAGGAATTCCCCTGGAGGAAGGAGCAACTTCTGTCCAGGGAGAGGGGTTCTTCCCATGACCCAGCCCCTCCAGGCATGGGCTGTGAGCACCTGGAACCCTCTGCTGACATTTCCCTCTCCATCCATCCATCCATCCATCCATCCATCCATCCATCCATCCATCCATCCATCCATCCATCCATCCATCCATCCATCCATCCATCTCTCAATCCCTCCATCCATCCATCCCTGTCCCTTGTCCTGCTCCCACCCTGCCGTGTCCCTGTGGGGTATCAGCTGCTGTCACCATCCTGCCACATGCCTGGGCCTCCTCCAGGAGCTGCCACCCCCAGCTCCTGAGTCACAGAGCTGCTGCTGCTGGTTCCAGCACCRTGGAGATGCTCCAAGAGGAGTGATGGAGTGGAGGCAGGAGCAGCTGGCTCCAGAGCCGGCCGTGTGTGTCCTGCCAGCCTGGTGGGATCCACAGAGCTGTCACCTTGCACAGAGCAGGGACACATCAGCCTTGGCGGGGCACCGGGGGGAGCTTGGTGACAGCACGGCCTGTGTCGCTCCTCCAGTCAGGAGAGGGGACAGCTCTGAGGAACCAGGACAGCTTGTGCCACTCCTGCAGCCCAGAGAGGGACTAGCCCAGGGAAGGGGGTGGCAGGTCACCTGTGGCCCTCATACCTGCACAGACCCACGGGGCTCCGTCACCCACAGCAGAAACCAAGAGGGGTTCCCTGCCCACGCTGAGGCTGGACCACCTGATCACATGAGGTTTGGAGCAGAGCCCAGTGGCAGGGAGCAGGTGACACATTTTGGTGGATGTCTCTCCTGCCCAGCTCGATGCTGAACCGCTGGCAGCAGGCAGGGAGGAGAGCAGGGATTCAGCACTGCCCCAGSTGGCTCATTCCCAAAATTCCAGAGCCACTGAGGCTGGAAAAGCCCTCCAAGGCCATGGAACCCAAGCTGTGCCAATCCCCACYGTGTCCCCAGCCCAGAGCACTCRGTGCCACCTCCAGCCCTTCCYTGGACACCTCCAGGGATGGGCACTCCAAACCTCCCTGGGCAGCCCCTGCCAAGGCCTGACCACCCTTTCCATGGGGAAATTSCCCCCRAATTGGTGCAAACCTGGAGCATGGGGTGCACATCTCTGTGTGGTCCCAGGGCTGCAGATCTCAGGGGGTCCCAGCCYCCTCCCAGTGTCACACAAATGTTCAATACTCATTGCTGGGAATTTTCTTCCTGTCTGGCAGGTTATTCCAGGACTCATGGTTTGTCCAACCCTGCTTTAATTTGTGCTGCATCTCATAAGCTCAAAGGATTCTCCTCCATCCCCTCCCTGGAGCAATCCTGGAGGGCAGGGAGGCCAAATCCTTCCAAGGGTGGGAAGGGAACAATACAGAAGAGCTTTGGAGGGAGCAGAAGTGGCAAGACTGGTCCTGGAGCTGAGGGATTTCATTCCCCAGGAGCTCCTGGGGCTCAGGTCACCATCACCTCTTCCCTCTGATCCAAAGGGAGTTTATGGCCCTTCCCTGAGTGCCTCCCCAGCAGCTCCTCATGCTCTTCATTGACTGGAGCAGCTCTGCAGTTCCTGGATCAGTTCCCAAGTCCCTGACCCCACATTTGTACTATTGAATTCCCTTCCAGGGCTCTTCCTGCAGGCTTTGAGGTCACCCCATCTCCCCCGTTTGATATTCCACTGCTGCCACCACCGGCTGCTCCTTTGAATCCCCAGCAGGTTTTATCAGCAGCCTTCTACCTTTTGTGCAAAGATCATTAGTGGGAATATTAAGGAAAATCAGAGCCCAAATGGATCTTTGAGGAACTCCATTAGCAGCCTGCCTGCAGCTCCGAGCTTGCTGGTTTAACTCTATCCATTGCCACCTCCCCTCCGGGCATTTCCCAGCTTTCCCAGCCTCCTTTCTCCATTAATCCCCATCCTCACCAGTTTAATTAATAATTTCTCCTGTGCTTTACATCAAATGCTTGACTGAGGTTCAGGAAGATGAGATCTCCCGGAATTCTTTTGTCTGGGAAARCAGATTCTTTCCTAAATAAAAGGCAACCTGCCATGGAGTGCCTTTGGTAAAACCAAGCGGGATTTAATCCCTTTTTCTATTTATTTCAGTGCTTTTAATTACAATTTCCTTTAAAGCCYATCCTAAAGCCTGGCCTCTTGCTCAGGTCAGGTCTCAAGTTGTCTTTTCTCCAGACCCTGGTTTTTCCCTGTTTCTGGTGGGTCAGTTCTTCATCCCAGGGAAAAATTCCTGTGAGCACAGGGTGCAGGAGAAGAGAATTATTGGGAATCCAGTGTGGGTACAGTTGGGCAGCTTGGAGAAGCCTCCTGATGGGACCCACCTTGGTGGGATGGGGAGAATAAAAAAAAAAGTTGTGTGTCGTGATGAGAACAGAGATTAAAARTTGAAAATAAAGTAAAATACAGTAATAATGGTAAATAATAATGATAATTAATAATCATATATTATAATTATTATTATGACGATGATGATGATTATAATAATAATAATAATAGTAATGGGAAAAAAGGTGATACACAAAACAATCCCCCATCCCAAACCCAGTTTAGTCCTTTCCCATAACTCTCCCAGTTAATACCCCGGATATGATGTTCCAGGTGTGGAATTCCTTTGGGTCAGTCCCAGGCTCTTTTCATCTCTGGCAGAGCAGGAGACAAGAAAAAATATCCTTGACTTGGGATAAACCCGAGTGAGCAAAACCCCAAAACGTTGGGGTGTTATCCACACCATTCCCATTCCCATTCCCATTCCCAACTCAAAGCTCAGCTCTGGAACAGCTGTGGCACAGGAGGGGTTAACTCCATCCCAGCTGGAGCTGGTCCCAGCTGGGCAGGGATCCATGGGATCAGGAGTGGGATGTGGGACGGGATCAGTGATGCCAGCAGGGGAAGGTGGAAGGACCCACATCATCCCAATTTAACTTCAATGCCCAGGGAAAAGGGATTTAAAAAGGAAAAGAKGATGAGCAGCCAGGAGGAAGCATGGACAGTTGTGAGGACAGTATCCATATGGATCCCTGCCCAGGAAAGCCACACCTCAGCCAGGCAGGGCCCATGGAGACAGGGAATCTATGGGATGGAGAACCCCTGAGATGGGGCACCATGGAATTACCCTCCTTCCCTGATGAAATTTCTGCTCTGAGCCCCTTCCCAAAYCTCCCACGTGCTGGACAGCAGTGCAGGGATGCGCTGTGCCCATGGAATTCCTGTTAAAAGCAGGTCCTGCCCCTCTGAGATGAATTTCAGGATGCTGGGGAGCTGTGGGATGACTCAGGCTGCTCCCAGAGGGAATTTTCCAGAACCACCAGCACTGCAGGGAATTTCTCCTGGCTCGGCTCATGTGTAACCCACRGCACTGCCCCTTGTCCCAGGAAAACCATGGCTCAGGGATGGGAGAGCTCTCCATAAACATTTTGGGGAGGAAAAGGGAGGGAAAAACAAACATCAGAACAGGGCTGTTGTTTAAACTGCAGGCCTGTGGGATAAACTGTTCAGGAATACTTTTCAAGGAGAAACTGGAAAAACTGCTGAAGCCATCAGGAGATCAGGGGGGCTGTGGAAAACCTTCCCAACAGGAGCAGGGATGAATTGGCTCAGAGCCTTTCCTTATTTATGCAAGAGAGATTTGGAGCCTTTTGGGGTGTTCAGGTTTCCTGATCCCAAGAACGAGGATCCCACATCCCAGGGCTCCATGTGGGAGTAGGGACACCATTCYTGTGTTGTCCCCATCCCTCTGTCCTTCCCGGGTGCCATCACTGCCCCAGGAGTTTGTGCTGTGCCTTCCTGTGGGAATCAAAGCTTTTCTCTTGAGACGGGGGAAAAGCCCTGTGGGGAGCAGCACCCCTGGAACTCCCACATCTGGACACTGCATTTTCCTATTTTATCCAGCTTTTAATTTATTTTGCTAAAAAAAAAAAAAAAAAAAAAAAAAAAAAAAAAAAAAAAAAAAAAAATTTCTTTCCTATTGGCAACTGAAAACCTCTGCCTAGGTGGGCACTCTTTTCAATGAGATTATTTTAAATTCCTAAACCTGTAAGTGGGAAAGGATCCCAAAAGTCCAGCTGGGAGTCCAGGGAGGGACAGAGGTGGGGTCACTCTGTGGGAGAGCAGCAGGGCTGGAGCCACCAGCACTGGCAACCAGGAGGGGACAGAAATCCCTTTCCAGGAGAGATTTAGGGTTGGCACAAAGTGCTGTGGGGACAGAGGAGGGGACAGGGGGGTYCCACCTTGGCTCTGGGGTGGCAGGGGTGGCTCTCACAAACAAGGACAGCTCTGTTCCCAATCCAGGGACCTGCAGCACGAGGCCAGAGGCAAAATCCCATCCCTGGACGCTCCAGGCCAAGCTTCCATGGAAAATGCATTCCTACACTTGGTCTTGAACAAGGACCCCAAATCCTGGACAGGGCCACAGCCCTGTGCCCAAAAGGTGCTCTCCAGACTGGAGATCCTTGGGGACATCCCTGTCCTTCCCCTTCCTGCCCTGGGCCTGTTTTCCTGGGAATGTGGCACAGCTGGGATAGCTCAGAGCTCGCTCCTGCTCTCCAGCTGATGGATCCATGGAGAGCTCTGCTGACCCCACTGCCACCAGCTTCACTCTGAGTTTGCTGTGTCACCTCCCCTGTCCCAGCACCCTATCCCGAATTTCCTGCAGAGCAGAAAGCAGGGAAAGGCAGTGTTTGTGTTTCTGGGATGGGTTTTATTCCTCACCATATGTTTCGCAGCAGATGCTCCCGATGGGAATGTGACCGGAGCGGGGACGCTTTTCCCTGACCCTCTCTCCACACTGCGCAGACCCAAGGGGGGAAAAGGGAGAGCAAACATTTGGATCAGGAAGCTGCATTTGCAGGCTCCCAGCCCCTTCCCCCTGCACCCTGTGTTTGCAAAGCTCTGGTGGATAAACAGCCGTGTTCCTTTGCCAGCTTCCTTGGAACCCGGAGAGAACTCGGAGCGGATGGTAAACAAACCACGTGGGATTTTTGGTCAGGTCTCAAGTGCTGAGAACATCACACAGCTTTGAACTGGGGAATCAATGGGACAGGRGAGCTCCTGGAGCTTCYMCAGAGCCTGGATTTTGGACACCAAYYCCTTGGATATGCTGTCCATCCAGGAAGAAYTCACCAGCTCCTCCCAATAAAAGCCTGGAAGTGCCTTTTAACTGGAGCAGCTCCTGGCTCCTGAATCCTGGGAKTGCAGGGAGCTCCACAGCAGTTCCAGGAGCACATCTCCATCCATGGATCCCTTGACATTTATCCTCCTCTCTACCATGTAAGGATTGGGAAGGTAGAAGCAAATCCCAGGGTCACTGAGGTTGGAAAAGCCCTTTGAGATCATCAATTCCAAGCTGTGCCCAATCCCCACCGAGTCCCCAGGCCAGAGCACTCAGTGCCACCTCCAGCCCTTCCCTGGACACCTCCAGGGATGGGCACTCCAAACCTCCCTGGGCAGCCCCTGCCAAGGCCTGACCACCCTTTCCATGGGGAAATTCCTGCTGATGTCCCCCCTGCCCCTCCCSAGCCCAGCCTGAGGCCGTTCCCTCTCCTCCTGTCCCTGTTCCCTGGAGCAGATGCTGCACCTCCAAATGCACCAGCACATCCCAGTATAAGTGGGTGGAGGAGCGGGATACGGGTGGAAAATCCCAAAAATTTCATTTCAAAATTTCGATTTAATTTCAATTTCAATTTCATTTCAATTTCATTTCAAAAATGCCTCTATTTCCAGATCCAACCGACCCTTGTCTCTTCTGGAGTTTCTGCAGAAGGCTTGGCTATCTATGGAGCTCTCAACCATGTTCCAGGGGCTAAACCGAGCGCTCCAGGCCAAAGACACAGAATTCCTGGGCCACCTGGAGCACATGGAGCACCCAGAACCTGCTGTGCTGTCACCAGCAGAGCCTTTCCCGGGAGCACATCCCACGCCGGCTGCAGGAGCAAATCCCTGCCAGGGAAAAGGGATCCTCTGGTCCTGCCTGTGCTGCAGTGGCAGCAGCTCCAGGGCAGGGCCTGGAGCAGGGAATGTGTCCCTGAGGAATGCTGAGTGGGCTGCCCGTGCCACGARCATCTCCTGCCTCGGCAAAAGGAGCCCGGCTTTTGTCACTTCCCATTTCTCAGYTGGCCAAACTGGGATGTTCAGCTCAAAATCTCCGGGCTTGAAATCTCCTGCTGACTCCTTCGTGCTCCTGCTGAGGCTTCTGAGTGGGAACCAGCTGATCCAGCAGGTCAGAGGGACATTCTGCCCATCCCAGCATCCCTGGGCACATCCCTGGGCACATCCCTGGGCACATCCCTGGCTCTTGGGGTGGTTCCAGCTGGAACCCAGTGCACAAAAAGCACCAGGAGCTGGATTTTCCCAGCTAAAAGTGGAGCTCCTCGGGGTTAATGACAGTGCTGCAGCTCCTCACCTCAACCCTGCAGGCACCAGGAATCCTGCTGGGAGAGGGGACAGCAGGATYRCACAAAACCCCTCYTGCAGGAGCAGAGCTGTGCTTGGGATCGTGGAATTATTGAGATTGGAAAAGGCATCCCAGAGCGTGGAGTGCAGCACTGCCAGCTGTCCCCAAACTCATGGGTTTAGGACACTCAGAGAGACCATGATTCCAGCACTTTCCATGGTCTGGATGGGTTTGGGTTGGGTTTCCCAKGCAAGGATGGCATTTTCCTGGTGTCATGTGGGGGTTTGTGTCCAGGTGAGGTTTTCCTCCTGTTCACCATCCCCCAGTGAGGTTATTATGGATCTAGGGGCTGCCAGCCTCAGTCAAATCCTTCTTTCCTCCTTTTCCACGTGTTTTGGTCTCTCTGCTTCTCACAAATGAATTAAAATCACCACAAACAAATGGATTTACAGTTGGATACTGCAGCTACTCACTGTCTGTCCATGGATGGATGGATGGATGGATGGATGGATGGATGGATGGATGGATGGACGGACATCAGAGGTGCCTTTGTGCCTCAGTTCCGCCAGAATCCGGAGGTCAGATCTGCCCCATTCCTTCTCCTGGGCAGGACAGCACAGGCAGTGCCAGGATGAGCATCCCAGATGGACTTTGGATCCCATCCCTCATGGGAATCACCCTGTCCTGCTCTGGTCCTGGCAGAGGAGCCCTGGGATCCCTCCAGATCTCCCAGGGATGGGATCAGCCCAGTGTGGGTCTGCCCTGTGAAGGGTTGGATGCCCTCATGGGCAGGGCTGGGAGCAAACCAGCTGCCACTGGGAATTTTGATATCCAAGGAGGCACCTTGGGAATTCCAGCAGGGCCCGTCCCAGGAGCTTCCTCCAGCCCTGCTGGGCTGTGCTGGGAGCTTTTATGGGATGGACCCCCAGCACAGGATCCCCCAGCCCTGGCTCCAGCACACCCCAGCCCTGCCTGCATCCCTCCAGCTCCCCCAGATCCTGCTGGAGAAGCCCTCCCTGCATCCTGGGAGCTGCTTGGTGCTGGTTCCCCTTTCATTTTCCCAGTGCTGACAGTTCCTGTTTGCCCCTCGATGGGGTTTTGCTCTGGAAATGGAATCATTTTGTGCCGAGCCAGGAGCTSGGGGCTGCTCTGGGTGACAAACACAGCGACAGCAGCAGCAAATGCTGTCACTGCAGCTCGTGGCTGCAGCCTGACCCTGCTGCCCACACACGTCCCCTCTCTGTCACTCTGCATGCCTGGAGGGGACCCAGCCTGCTCGGGGGTCACCTGCCAACCTGCTCCCATCATCCCCAGGTGGAATTTGAGGAAATTTGGGGCAGTTCCTCGTTATCCCCCACGTTCCTGCCTCACCCTGGCTGTTTTCCCTCAGGCTGTGCCCTGTCCCCCTGTTCTGCATCCCAGCTCTGGCATTTCTCACCCATCCATTCCCATCCCTGAGCCTCTGGCTGTGGCTCCAGGCACTCCCAGCTCCTCCCTGTCCATCCAAGGCCAGGCTCCAGCCCAGATCGATGGGGTGGCCACGGGGCCATGCCCACATTGCCAGGCTCTGCCCTCTCGCTGTGACGTTGGTGACACTGTGTCCTGGCTGCCTTTGAATTAATTCCACTCATTTCACAGTGCCAGGGTTTTGCTGAACCCTTTTCCTTATTTTTCACACGATTGCCAATCTCTGCTGTCGCRCTGCCGGCTCTCACCATTTCTCCAGCTGTCCACAGGGATCATCAATCAAACRAGCAGCCCCTCCAGAGGGATGGGACATCAGGGACATCGGTGTGCACGGCCCGTGGGGGTCACAGTGTCCTGCACGGCCGGGCTCCAGCTCCCAGCACATCCCATGGCCTCTCCACGGGCCTGTCCTTCTCCCTGGGGCTGCTCCTTGCTGGGACCTGGCTGTGTCACCCTATGTGCCATCCCCCTGTGCCACCCTGTGTGTCCCTCAGCTGCCCAGGGTCCTGCAGGAGCTCCTCCCCTGTCCCCTGTGAGTTCCAGCCCCACCCTCTGTCCCAGGCAGCCCCCAGGGATCTGGGCCAGCCCTGCAGAAATCAGTCCAGGGAAACTTCTGCAGCRGCAGCAGGGCTTGGCTGCTGGGACTAAAATCAGCCTGGATCATTCCTTTCCTCTTCATCCTCTTCCTGCTTCATCTCTTTCCTGCTTCATCCCTTCCCTCTTCATCCCTGGCCTCCTTCATTCCCTGCCTACTTCATCTCCTACATTTTCATCCTCTCCCTGCTTCATTCCATCTCTTCATCGCCTACCTTTTTATCCCCTGCCTGCTTCATTCCTTTTTTTGCCTCTTCATCCCCTGCTTCATCCCTGCTTTATCCTCCTCCTCCTTCACCCCATCTCTTCACCCCCTGCCCTCCTCATTCCCTGCCCATCCCTGCCTCCTTCATGTTCCTTCTGTTTCATCCCCTGCCTCATCTGTTGGCTGTGCCACCCTGCCCTGAGCCGCAGCAGCACGGAGGAGGTGACAGCAGTGGCAGGAGGTGCCCTGGAGCGGGTGGAAGCAGCCTGTGCTCCTGTGGGGTGTGGAAGAGCAGGGCACTGACACCTCGCCCAGCTTGGCACCAGCCAGCCCCAGCTCTGGGCACCAGGCTGCCCTGCAAGCCCCTCACTCCTCCCCTGTGCCAGGGAGGGGCATTTGGCTCCTCTCCATCTCCATGGAGCCCCCTGGTTCCAGGGAGATGTGCTGGGGGTCGGCTCCTCACCCATGTTCCAACCACTTGGACGCTGCACCTGAAACTCTGCCTGAACATCTGAGCCCAGGGCAGAGCTGCTGCTGCCAGGCAATTGGCTCTGACCCTTGCTGGCTGCGGGGCATCGCTCTGTGTCTCCTAGAAAGCCTCCAGACAGAGCTTGAACTCCTTCCAGCCCTCCCAGGTTTTTTTTTCTCTCCTCTCCATTTAGGAAGGAGAGCTCCCAGCTCCCACGGATGCAGCCTTTGTGCTGCAGCTCTTTGTGCCACCGGGGCTCCTCGCAAAATCCTCTTTTTGAGGAGATGAAACCAGACACAGGTCAGACTGATGGGGCCAGAGGTGGGATCCTCACCCCTGTTAGTGACCCTGGGCTCCTCCTGCCACAGCTCAGGGCCCCGTGCCAGACTCCATCCGACACGTCGTGCCTGCAGTTTATTTTCCTCCACGGAGAGTGCGAATGAAACAGGAGCAGGCGGTGAGAAGAGCTCCACGGACACCCAGAGCCAGGTGGGAACATCTCAGCTCCGSTGTCTGAGCTCATCCCTGCTGACACTCACACCTCAGGCACAGCCAGGCAGGGCAGGAGCCTTTTCCAGGAATGGTGGCACAGAATCCACACCTGCAGAGGGGAACTCGACACCGGGGGATTGATTTTCCTGCAGGGTCTGAGCTCATGGAGGAGCTCACCCTTGCTCTGGAGGCACCACCTGCCTTCCCGAGGCCGAACATTTCCTCCTGTGCTTGGGAGGATCTGACAGGCTGTGCCCTGGTGGTGGACACAGAGCTGGGCTGGGCACACAGGGGGAAGGGCAGCGGTGCCCTGGCACAGGACAGGGATAAGGAAGGGAATTCAGGCCTGGAGGAGCACAAGGASCTGAGARTGGGAATGTGGGAATKGTGGGAAGCAACCAGCATTGAGGGWTGGAGGGGCTGCACTGCAGGGAAGGGGAGAGGAATTGTCCTGCTCAGGTGAGACCCCACCTGCAGAGCTGCCCCAGCCCTGGGGCCCAGCACAGGGAGGAGCTGCAGCTGCTGGAGCCAGGCCAGAGGAGGCACCAGAATGGGCAGAGGGATGGAGCAGCTCTGCTGGGAGGAAAGGCTGGGAGAGCTGGGATTGTTCACCTGGAGAGGAGAAGCTTTGGGGTGACTGAATTGTGACCTTGCAGGGCCTGAAGGAGCCAACAGGAAACATGGAGAGAGACTGGGGACAAGGGATGGGGGAACAGGACACAGGGAATGGCTTCCCAGTGCCAGAGGGCAGGGATGGATGGGATATTGGGAAGGAATTGTTCCCTGGGAGGGTGGGCAGGCCCTGGCACAGGGTGCCCAGAGAAGCTGTGGCTGCCCCTGGATCCCTGGCAGTGCCCAAGGCCAGGCTGGACATTGGGGCTGGAGCACCCTGGGATGGTGGGAGGTGTCCTTTCCATGGCAGGGGTGGGACTGGATGGGATTTAAGGTCCCTTCCAGCCCAACCCATTCCATGATTCCCTGACCAGGCTCACTCTG
>NW_026623935.1:80864-93152 GCF_030028575.1 Malurus melanocephalus | reverse complement strand
CTGGATGAGCTTTAAACTCCTTCCAGCCCAAATTATTCTGGGATTCTCTAATTTCCATTCAGTTTTCCTCCCTTGCCAAGCCTGAGTCTTCCTCAGCACGAGTAGAGGACACAGAAAGGTGGGGAAGTGATTCCCAGCCTGGTTGCTTCCAGCCCCACCAAGAATGGTCCCAGGGATGGATCCCCTCTGCTGGGAATGCCATCAGGAACAGGTTCCTGTGCCCTCAGTCACAGCCCACGGGGACAGGAGGGGCTGATCCRGTGCCCAGTTCCAGAAATGGCATTGACTCTTCGCAGGGGACAGGAGGTGGCTTGGATGGCAAATGTGTCAGTGCCCAGGCAGGATCTGTGACACGGGGGTGAGGGCACTCCCAGGTTTGCTGCCATCCCAGGGCTCTGGGCAGCAGGGCCTCGGGAACCTCAGCTCTGTGACCTGGGCAGATGGGGATTGCAGTGTGACCTGGGCACCTCTAGGATCCTGTTGTGACCTGGGCACACCGGGCTGCCCATGTGCCTGTGGCAGGGAGGAAGGGAAAGGGGATGGAGAGAGCAGGGAGAGCAGAAYAAACCCTCCTGGGCCTGTCCCGGAGTTTGGGGGCAATAAAGAGCCGTGATCCAGCATGGAAGGGCTGGTCTGATGGAATTCCAGCACGAACTTGGCTCCCCAGATGATCTGCTGAGTGCACAGCGTCCTTGTCCTCGGAAAGGTCGGGCAGAGCATCCCCTGCGGGGAAGCTGAGAGTGACCAGCAGAGCTCTGGTGCGGGGTTCCACACAGGAAAAGCAGGACGAGCTCCCACCTCGACCTGGAGCTGGCGGGGAGCGGAGGGGACCCGGGAGCAGCAGCTGCGGGGAAGCTGAGAGTGACCAGCAGAGCTCTGGTGCGGGGTTCCACACAGGAAAAGCAGGACGAGCTCCCACCTCGACCTGGAGCTGGCGGGGAGCGGAGGGGACCCGGGAGCAGCAGCCCCCTCCCTGCCTCCCAGACCACAGCTCCCCCAAACCCCTGGGCACGGGGATCCTGCTGGCTCTGCCCCCAACGGGGCTGGTCCGGGCATCCCCTGAGCACACCCCGAGTGTTCACCCCAGCCCTGGCGCTGCTCCTCCCACATTCCCTGCTCCTCGCAGCGCCGTCATCCTGCTCCGCATCCCCATATCCATGGAGACACGCCATCACCTCCGCCAAGCTTCCCTGCGCACAAGACAGTGCCCTCTCCTCTCTGGCAGCAGCGAGCCGCACATTCCTGACCTCCGGGCTCAATTACTGCAGCTCATTATCTCCGGGAAGGGAGCCAGGCAGGCTGAGAAAGCTTCCACTGGTGCAAACTGCGGCAGATCTGCGCGCTCGGGCGCCCGGGGCTGCGATCCGCCCGCCCGCAGCTCTCGCTGCCTCGCTGCGCTTCCCAAGGAGCGCGGCATCGCTGCCAGGCGCTGTTCCCGGCCCTGGAGCGGCTCCCTCGGGCTGGGAGCGGCTCTGGCCCGGCTGGACGGCACCAACAGGGCCCTGCCCAGGCACAGCAGCGAGGGACCGCTCTCCTGYTGGGCTCTGGGGGTGCTCTCCGTGGGGAAGTGGCTCTCTGCTCTCGGATCGGGGAGAAGGGGAAGGCAGCAGGGCAGGGATGGGGCAGCCAAGGGCACAGGGATGGACGTGGCCGTGGCAGAGAGGAAGGGAAAGGGAATGGAAACATCAAAGGACAGCAGAACAAAACCTCCTGGGCTTGGACACAGAGCCTGGGGAGAGTGAAACGCCGTGATCCAGGATGAAAAGGCTCATCTGATGGAATTCCAGCAGGGATCTGTTCCCCAAAATGCACAATTGCCCTGGGAAGAGGCAGAGAAGGGCAGCGTGGCCCTGCTGAGCCATGGATCCCCCATCCAGAGCAGCCAATTCCCCACTCCTGGTGACTTGGGCGAGCAGCAGCCAGCCCTGGCTCCCCTCTGGGATGGAGATGCTCCAGCTGCCATTTGGACATCCCGTGGATGTGGGCAGGAAAGGATCAATGCTTTCCTTGGAGCTTCCCACGCCTGGAGCTTCAGTCTCACCTTCCTCCTGCCTTCCCGCCACCCCTCGGGGGGGATTGGGGACCCCAGCACCTCGTCCTCACTCTGCCCTCCCTCCTCCCCTCCCCCAGCCTCCCCAGGTCCCTCTCTGCGAGTTTATGGGCGAACATTTTGTTTGCAAAGTGCTGTCAGATGCGACATTAAGAGGCACCGTAAATCAGGGAGCGCGGGGGCCTCTCCAAGCCCGGGCAGATGAAAACCTTTTATCACAATTTGGATCTGTTTGCACTGGTATGAAAATTATGGCTCCAGTTTAGCATCAACTTCCCATTATTCATGTCCCTGGGAGCAGCACCGGCTAAATTGGATTGTTTCAAGCCTCCCCACCCTGCCGGCCCTGGGAGCCTGGCAGATCCCACCCCGCTCCTCATCCTCACCTTGCTGCTTCCTCCCAGAGGGGTGTGAGGCTCCTCGGCCTGCTCCTGGTTTGGGAATGAGGGGAAAAGGGATTCCAGGGAGGATGGAGATGTTTCTGCATCAGCCTGGCAGCGCCAGGAGGTGGAACAGGCGCGGTCACTACTCGGAACTGACCCTTCCGAAGGTGGGATGAGCCCCAGTTTCACCCTCTGCTCCATGCCCAGGCACTCCCTGGCTCCTGGGGAGTGTTTGGAAGAGGGAAGAGGGTTGTGGAGTTCAGGAGTGAAGGAAGGACAAGGGATGTGGATGGAGCTCAGAGGGATTTTCAGCCTCACTCAGGTCCTTGCCATAAGAAATCAGAACGTGCCTCTTCCCCATCCTGACAAAAATGCCATGGGGCATTTTTCTGGGTGTCCTGGCTTGGCTCAGTCTGGTTAACACACCCCAGGGAGCCTTTGGGATGTGATCAGKGAGTTATCCAAGCTCCCCAAACTGGGAGTTCATCTCACCCCAGCASTGCTGTCCTGGCAAACTGGAAAACCCTTGGAATGTTGGTTCCCACCAGAAACACTGAGGTTTATATTAAACAAATAAATGTGAACAAATTAAGCCAGAAACCTCCCCTGGAAAGTGGTGAGAGTCACTATCAAACCGTGTGGAAGAGAATGTTGGATGTTCCTGCCAGACTTAACTCAGAAAGAACAATTTAATTTCCCCCTGGAGCAGTTGGGGACCATCGTCCAAGGGGATGATCCCATTGGGAGTGGCACTGTGACACTGTGACACTGTGCAGGAAGGGTTTATGGGATCAGTGGGATGAAATCCTGGCCCTGCACGGGGGATTGAGGGCTGGAGTGCCATGGATTGTCCTYGTGCCCCAGGTGGCCACTGTCCCATGTCACTGTAGCCTCTCACTGCGTGTGCCACATGGTGACACTGGGAGCTGCTCAGCCACAGCCCAGCAGTGTCACCTGGAAGCTGTTTGTGTTCAGAACATGAATCCCATACCTACAGCTCAGCCCCTGAGTCCCCTCCATGGGCAGCAATGTCCCCAAGCCCTCACGGAGCCCTCGATTTCCTCCCTTGTGGATGGAGTTCAAGCAGCAGCTGCACAGACCTGGCTCTCCAGAAACCGGGAGCTGTCACATCAACAGCCTTTGTGACACAGCTGGGGATGTTTATTTTCCTTTTTGCACTTCGCCGCTATTGTAATTGCACATTTTTTTTCAAATAACATGGCCAGATGCTCTCCCAGCAAACCTTGAAGTTCRTTGTGGYRAGGCAGGAGGTGTTTTAATTTTAACTCAGCACCAGAGTGGCGGCTCAGGGGACAATGGCAGCGTCCAGCAAATCTCTTGGGGGTTCCTCTGCCCCAGACAGAGCTTTGCTGAGCAGGGAGCATCCCAATAAATGTGGATTTAAAAATCCCTATTTGGGGTTTTTATTAACTCCCACCCCCTGCCTGGCCCCCAGGCCGTCATTCTGCTGCAGGCAGGTCCATTGTAAGGTCCCCGTGTCCCGTCAGGAGGATGGGATGACAGTGACAAATCCAGCTGCGGTGCCGGCAGTCCCCGGCGCTGGCTGCGCTCTCCCGAGCATTGCAGGCTGCTCCCAGCCAGCCCGGCTTTCTCCCTCTGCCATCCAGCACTGATTTGCCACACTGTCAGGGCTCAACAATAGCAGTAATAATTAACCATTTAATCTGACTCAAACACTGGGGCTTGTTTGCTCTCTCTGCAGATCAGATGGGAAACATTGCCGAGATCAGATTCTGATGTTCCCCCKTTTCGTGTTAAGTGTCTTGACTCTGCAAAATTGCCGCGAGTCTTTCATTTTGCTCTTTAAGCTCGTTAGTCCAAATTAAAAACAGCATTCATTCTAATTTCAGCTGCTTGAAATGCCTCCAAGATCAGTGCCATTATTCTTCAGAATGCCTTGGGAGCAGAGCGAACACCCGGAGACGTTCCCTCGAATTCCCAATGGCCAAGTGCAGCCCCTGGCCCCAGCTCGGTGCTCCTGCTGCCCACCTTGCCAAGGTGCTCCTCCAGAAAGGAGGGAATTCCCATTTCTGTGATGTCCTGACCCCCTCTCCTCAGGCTGGCTGGGAATCACGTCCATGGATGCTTCCCTAATTGTATTTATGACCTCGGCATTAATCGGCTTTGGCTCTCCCGTGGGTCAGAGCGCCTGAATTGTGTCGTGTTTGGCTTTGAGCTGAGCTTGAAGGGAGCAGGGGAGGATTTCTTGTGGTCACTGGGCCACCAGCCTTCCTGAGGGACAGCCCTGCACCGAGCTTGGCCGAGCCTCTGCTGCATCCCAGGCCTTTCCCCCATTTTCCTGGCAATTCCCGGGTCACAGCCAGCTCCAGCCCCACTCAGGTGTGAGGGGRCTCTCACAAGCTGCTCTTTTCCCACTGCAGCAAAGAGCTCCCTGTTCTCCTCCCAGGCATTTATCTCCTGCTCCTTGAAATGCTCCATCAAGCCTGGCCYGGCCTCGCCAGCCTGGGGAAGTTGAGTGAGTCAGGCAGAGTTTACAGGCTTTTCCTAAGGGATGTTCGGCTTCATTTCCTGAACTAATAAAGCCGGGCAGGGAGAGAGGAGAGAGAGAGAGGCAGCAGGAGCAGAGCTGYGCTCAGGAATCAGCCTGGCAGCTCGGGAGAGACCCTGGCAGGGGTTGCAGTGAGACCCAGAGCTCTGTCCACTGTCAGCACCAAATTCCCGGAGTGGGGAGAGCCCCAGGGATGCCTTTCCGAGCTCATCCCTCCCCACAGCYGCCCAGTTAATAAAAACCCCAAATAGGGTTTTTTAAATCCACATTTATTGGGATGCTCCCTGCTCAGCAAAGCTCTGTCTGGGGCAGAGGAACCCCCGAGAGATTTGCTGGACACTGTCATTGTCCCCTGAGCYGCCACTCTGGTGCTGAATTAAAATTAAAACACCTCCTGCCTCATCACAATGGATTTTAAGGTTTGCTGGGACAGCCCTGGTGCTCCAGCCCAGGGATCACACCCAGAGCCATCCCAGCTGTGCCCCACTGGGAGGCTATGAAAGAGCATCCTGGATGCCCAGAATTCCAGCCTGAGATCCCAAACYTCCCTCTGGAAGCCATCCTTAGCTCCAGGATATTTCATGTGGATGCAATTCCTCACCCTGTCCCTCTTCCACCACACCCCGCTTATCCCAGAGGGAAYTTGTCCTGGGAAAGGGGTCAATCTGACCAGGGAGGGCTCTCCAGCCTTGCCCARCTCCTGAGGAGCTGCAGGAGGAGGAGGCAAAAGCAGGGGAGGGGCTGGAAGGACATTCATTTCCAATTGGATGCAAGAGGAGTACCCAAGGCAGGGGGGAAAGGCAGGAACGATTTTATTCCCTGGGAATAAAACACCAGGAAAGGATATTTAGAGACCACGGCCCAAAGCCACATCTGCCTCCAAATCTGSCTTTGGAGAGCTCCCCAGGAGCTGGGGATGGCGAGGCTGGGGAGATCTCCCTGCAGTTAATGCCTGTTTTACGTGCACAGCCTCGGAGGTGTTGCCACAGCCAGGGAAATGTTGTGACTTGGAAGCCGTGAAAGCTGGAAGGAACCTGCTAATTGAGAGCACAGCCAGGCTGTAAATCCCAGGAAGACACCGGGGCTGGCAGGAGACAAACCCAGGCATGGGGAAAGAGGGAGGGGGAAGAACGCTGCCAGAGAGGCAGGGAGGAAATTAAAGCRAGAGGGGAAAGCGGGAGAAAATGGGGCTGGTGGGTTCCCCAAGGCTGGCTGAGCCTCAGGTATCACTCAGGTTGATATTAGGGAATCAAAGGAATTGATTCAGATGGAAGTGCCATTAGGAGAGGGAATTTAGAGCAAATTGAYGGCGTGAATAGGAACTAATTGTCAGAACCAGGGAGATTCACCCACAAAATGGTACAGAAAGAARAGGTAATTCCCATCTCCGGATATAAAACTGATTGCTGGAAATGGGCTCAGTGGCAAAGTGAGGGAAGGGATCAAATGTGGCCCGAGGGGGTTGTGTGAGGTTTTTAAGGATGAAATGGGATGTGGAACCWTACAGAGCAGTGGGTCAGACTTTGTGTCAGGAAAACAGAAATGCAGYTGTGGGGTAAAGGAATAAATAAGTTCTAATAGGAAAATGTTGCTTCACTTTCTGAGGAAGGAAATTAGAAATCCATGAATGTGCACTGAAGGGATCAATATGGGCACAAGGGGATTGGTCAATAGGGTCTGTTGGGATTTTTCAAACTTGCTTATGGGCAATGTCCCTCATCCGAGACTCATTGGGAAATTACTTTGTGAAAGGTCAAAAACAGAATTCCTCTCCTGGGCCAGGAAWATTAGGAATAAAAATGGTGTGAAGCATCTCTGTGATGAGGAGTGGCTTGAGGAACCTGTTCAGCCTGGAGAGGAGCGGGGACCTCGAAAAAACCTCCCCCTGTGCTCAGGTGAGACCCCACSTGCAGAGCTGCCCCAGCCCTGGGGCCCAGCACAGGGAGGAGCTGCAGCTGCTGGAGCCAGGCCAGAGGAGGCACCAGGATGGGCAGAGGGATGGAGCAGCTCTGCTGGGAGGAAAGGCTGGGAGAGCTGGGATTGTTCAGCCTGGAGAGGAGAAGCTTTGGGGTGACTGAATTGTGACCTTGCAGGGCCTGAAGGAGCTGACAGGAAAGATGGAGAGGGACTGGGGACAAGGGATGGAGGGACACGACAGAGGGAATGGCTTCCCACTGTCGAAGGGCAGGGATGGATGGGATATTGGGAAGGAATTGTTCCCTGGGAGGGTGGGGAGGCCCTGGCACAGGGTGCCCAGAGAAGCTGTGGCTGCCCCTGGATCCCTGGCAGTGYCCAAGGCCAGGCTGGACATCAGGGCTTGGAGCAGTGTGGGACAATGGGAGGTGTCCCTGCCATGCAGGGATGGCACTGGATGGGATTTAAGGTCCCTTCCTACCCAAAGCATTCCAGGATTCTGGAATAACCAGAACTGGGCCAGGAGAAGCAGGGAAGGGAGCAGCTCTGCTGACAGAAACCATCCTCTTCCTCTCTCAAGAGCTGGGTTAACAGAGCCCAGCAGTCTCCAGCTTCTCCTATATTTTTATCTGCGTTTGAATCCTTTTAACTCCCTGTCTGTGACTGTGCGTGCCCCAAGGGGACACCCAGGACGGGTGGGGCAGTTCCCCCCTTGGAGCTCCTGGACCAGCTGGGAGGGAATTCCCACCTGGAATTGCACCTGCACAGCGAGCAGGGAGGTGCTCAGAGATCGAGGGAGTTCAATGTGTCCGTGCTGGCCCAGGACAAAGGTCCCCGAGGGGCAGGGGATGTCACAGAATGCATGAGAGTGTTGGGAACAGCAGAGGTGCAGAGAGGCCTTCTCCTCCCAGCCCTCCTCCACATCCCATAAGGAACATTCCCAGGGCTGGAAGCAGCAGCTCTGATGTTTCTGACTCCTTCCTGAATAATCCTTCACAGCACCCTCCTCACTGACCCCTGAGTGCTGGAGGATTCATGGAATCACACAATGGTTTGGGTAGGAAGAGACCCTAAATCCCATCCAGTCCCACCCCTGCCATGGCAGGGACCCCTTCCACTGTCCCAGGCTGCTCCCAGCCCCAATGTCCAGCCTGGCTTTGGACACTGCCAGGGATCCAGGGGCAGCCACAGCTTCTCTGGGCACCCTGTGCCAGGGCCTGCCCACCCTCCCAGGGAACAATCCCTTCCCAATATCCCATCCATCCCTGCCCTCTGGCAGTGGGAAGCCATTCCCTGTGTCCTGTCCCTCCATCCCTTGTCCCCAGTCCCTCTCCAGCTCTCCTGGAGCCCCTTCAGACCCTGCAAGGGGCTCTGAGCTCTCCCTGGATCCTTCCCTTCCCCAGGCTGACTCCCCCCCAACTCTCCCAGCCTGTCAGTTCCTCTCTCTCACATCCCTGGACCTGCAGTGAACCCTTCCAGCCGCCGCTGCAGCCCTCGGTGAGCTCAGCAGAGCGGAGCTGAGCCGTGACTCAGCCGCTCCCTGACCCTGCCGGAGCCCGGGGCTGATCCCGCTCGGGTCCCCTGCTGCTGCCGGTGCCGCGGGTTTGCAGCGCTGTTTGCTCGCTGTCACATCCGCCCCTTCCCCTGCACGGAGCCTGCCTCGCCCTGCACCGGGGGATGATTCTTTTATGATACGAGCGAAGATTTCGTGCTGCTCTGCGTCCCCCCTGAGCTGTCCCTGGCAGGGTGAGGCTGTCCCCTGAGCTGTCCCTGGCAGGGTGAGGCTGTCCCCCGAGCTGTCCCTGGCAGGGTGAGGCTGTCCCCTGAGCTGTCGCTGGCAGGGTGAGGCTGTCCCCGGAGCTGTCCCTGGCAGGGTGAGGCTGTCCCCCGAGGTGTCTCCGGGGGCAGAGCCCGCACCCCGCTCCTCCCGCTCCCCCAGCCCGGCTCCCGGACGCGCCGGGATTTGTCCCAGGGATGCTGGGACAGCTGTTGGCAGCATCCCTCTCCTCCTGCCTCCCATTTCCGCGCTCGGCTCCCACCAGGGACGGCTTGCAGCCCCTCTCCCAGGCTCTCTGCGTGACCTTTTGTGCCCCTAGCATCCCGGCTGCTTCCCAAGCGGTCCCAGCGCTGCCGTAGCCCGGGGAGCTCCAGCACCCAAACCCAGGGCAGCGCTGCTTCGCCCGCACATTCCTGCTCCCGACCAAACGCCAGCCTGGCAGCCTGAGCAGCGCCTGGTCCCTGTCGCTGCAGGGCATTTGTGTTGCAAGAGCGTTCCGTTCATGCTAAATTAATCTGCCTGTACGTTCAGGGCTGCTGGGCTGGGGACGCGCTGCTCCTGGGGCTCCCTCTGCTCCCCTCMCGGATCCTGAGCTCACGGTCAGCGAGCTGAGGGCTTTCAGGGCATCTTCTCCTCTCCCAAGCGCTGGCCAGGCAGAGGGATGGGAAACGATGGGTGAGGGTGGAATCAGGGACTCTGCAGCAGGCGTTAACCCTTGGAAGGCTGGACGCTCCAAGCCCTGTCTTCCTCCTGCTCCCGAGGTCCTTGGAGCACCGGGAAAGGGCTGAGCACCCGCCGGGGATCTGTGGGGATGCTGCTGCTGCTGCTGCTGCTCACGTGGTTCCCTCCCCATCTCCAGCCACCAAACTGCATTTCCTAGAAGCAAAACAGACATGAAATAACGCTCGGATGTCAGAGCAGGCTGTGGGGGAGGTTATGGGAGAGAGGAGGAGCAGCTGGCCCATCCAGGAGCAAGGGGAAGGGAGGAGAGGATRGGAAGCAGAGCTGGGAAGGGGCTGGGGTGGCACTGGGCTGGAGGAGGTTAAGGACAGGGCCAGATGTCCTGGAATGAAGTGACCTCTGCTGTGACCGTGTCTGAGCAGCTCGGAGCATTGGGAGAGTCCCTTCCGCAGGCTCCGGGCGCTGCTGCAGAAACTGAGTGTAGGTGCTCAGGATCTCGGATTCCAAAGGCCAGCAAGGCGTGGTGGGGCAGGAGGAGCAGCGGACACTGCCATCCTTCCCTGGCAAAGGCTCCGGGGCGGCGCAGGGGGTGGATCCGCAGCGCCCCCGGCTCCGAGCAGGAAACAGCGGCCGGAGCTGTCCCGGGGGAAGGCCAGSCGGAGGGGATGGACAAATCCCAGCAAATATCTGCTGGCTCTCCACAGAGGATAATGACACGTCCTTGGAGTCCTCCAGCGMCGATCCCAGCAAAGCCGAGCCTTTGAGAGCCGCGCTGAGCTTGTCCCCGGGTTCCTGCTCTGAATTCCCACGGTGCCATTTATCCGAGCACGCTTCAGGAAGCAATCGGAGATTCCCACAGGCAGCAGCAGCAGCTCCGCTCCTCCACAGGCTGCCTGCGTGTCCCGASGCAGGGCCAGGCCGGGCCGGGGCTGCTCGCACGGATCTTGGGAGACCACCCCCGGATCCATCGCTTCCCACCGCCTGCTTGTGCCGACGTGGAGCGGGTGGGTCCTGCTGGAATCCTGCAGCTCCCCCGCTCCTTCCTCACACTCGGGCAGGCACCGCTCCCCCCTCGGCCCTCTTAGCAATGCATCAGGAGCTTTTCTTTCTCCCCAGGTGCCTTTTGTGCTCCGTTCCCGTTTGATGCTCCTTATTGGAGACATCCAGGCACACACCTGAATTCCAGCACCTGGGGGGAGGCAGGGGAAGGAGGGAAGCTGAGCAGAGGTGAGCAGGCTCCCTACCCAGAGCTCTGCGTTTCTTCGGGAGGCTTTGCCAGGCTTTAARAGGAAATTTGAGGAGTAATAACCTGAGCAGAGCAGAGGGAGAGGCCCCCGGAGGCAGCTCAGAGGCAGAGAGGGAGCCCTGGGGATCCCGGGAATGAGAACAGGGAGAGGGAGGAGGAAATGGAACACGGGGAAGAGGCCACCTGGGAAGGGACAGTGACAGGGACAGCAGTCCCCACCAGGGCTGCGGGAAGGGTCTCTGGTAGAGCTCAGCATGGGGACATGGAATTGGTTAGCTTGGAAAAAACCTTTGGATCAACCATTCCAACAATTCYYCCAGCACTRCCAAGGCCACCAYCAACCATGTCCCCAAGTGCCACATCCACACGGCTTTTAAATCCCTGGGTAGCCTSTTCCAGTGCTGACAAAYCTTTTGGAGAAGGRWTTTTTCCTAATATCCAATCCWAACATCCTGCTTTGTKCTTCCTCCATGTCACCCTTCAYGGGCTGAGTGGCACAGAGGGGACAGTGCCACCTGTGTGGCACAGCCCACCCAGGGCACCACCACCACTTGTTCCTGTGTCTCTCCCAATCCCTGCCAAGGTGCTTCCTGCAGGATCACACCTGCTGGTGGAACAGCATCTCCTCGGGGATGATCTCTGCACCAGGACGTGGGGACGTGACCCAAAAATTGAATTGCTGGGGGGTTGGGTGCTGCCCTGCACCAGGCAAGACCATCAGGAGGGAAGGAGAGCCAGGAGCCAGACGTGTCTCCAMCAGGATCCTCCCCAGCTGGAATCCCCCGCACCTGGAGCACCGGGAAATGAGGAGCAGCAGCTCCATATCCCCCTCCTCCAGCGGGGCCAGCATCCAAGGGAAGGGGCTGCTCCGAGAACGTCCCCAGAGGCGGCGAGGGATGGGAAGGAGGGAGGGGCGCCTTCCTGCACGGACCCTTCCTCCGGCCCGGGCCATTGTGCTGCTTCCTTCCTGCTCCTTGCAGAGGCGCTGGGCTTTGCCAGGGCATGGAATTGTCCCAGGTAATCCAGGCCCCAGCTGCTTCCTGCCCCGCCAGGGCCACCGCTCCCGGAGCGGCAGGGAAGGAGATGAATAAGACGGTGAGGTAAAGCCGGCGAGGAGCAGCGTGGGATCGCATTCCCCCACAGCAGCCGAAGCACAAATCCTCCTTCCCGGGGCTTCCCGCTGCCTCCCTCCCTCCAGCCCGCTCCCATCAGTTATCCCAAACAGGGAGCACTCGGCTAAAACCCCGCTAATCGACTTCAGCGGGAGCGCGGCGCTGGCGCTAATTTAGCGCCTGACAGCTCCTCTGTGTCGGGCAGGAACGAGCCCGGGGCCCGAGGTTTGGGACAGGGACAGGGACACCTCCCCCGCCCGCCTGGGGCCGCCTCCTCCCGGCGCTCCCGCTCCTGTGGATCCCGGCCGGACACGGGGTGGGCGCGATGGGGACCCCGGGGCTGCCTGGGACCGGCAGATTTGGGAACAGGGAGAAGCTGTGCCGAGATTGAGGGTGGGTGCCTGTGCTGGCAGCACCTGGAGCTGGGACTTTATCCTTAATCTCCTGGTAGGGGGCTTGGAATGGGGGCATGACCCATAAATGGCATTTCTCTGGGTTGTGTGGTTCCCTGCACCAGGAATGGGGGCATGACCCCAAAAATCTGGGGGTTGAAGCAGTCCCATGCACCAGAAATTGGTGGTATGACCCCACAAAT
>NW_026623935.1:57778-77094 GCF_030028575.1 Malurus melanocephalus | reverse complement strand
CTGGAGGTGTGCAGGGCTGCATGGACAGTCAGGATGGTGCTCTGGAGGTGTGCAGGGCAGTCAGGATGGTGCTCTGGAGGTGTGCAGGGCGGCACGGACAGTCAGGATGGTGCTCTGGAGGTGTGCAGGGCTGCACGGACAGTCAGGATGGTGCTCAGGAGCTGTGCAGGGGTGCATGGACAGTCAGGATGGTGCCCTGGAGCTGTGCAGAGCTGCACGGACAGTCAGGATGGTGCTCTGGAGGTGTGCAGGGCTGCACGGACAGGCAGGGTCCCGGGTTTCCTGTGTTTTCCTCGGCCCGGTCTGGGATAACGCTCCCGCATTGTGCCGGGTGCTGGAGCAATCAGCGCCGTGTGTCGGTGTCATTGTTCACCCGAGGATCCCGCTCTGTCAGAGGTCAGCTTTCCGGGCCAGAGCCCTTTCAGGAAGGCTGAGCTTTGCATCCCTTTGTCTGCCCCTTCCCAGAAGGGCTGGGTGAGCCGGCGCTGTGCATTATCCCCTTTTTTCTCTTCCCCTTTCCTCGTTCCCTGTTTTTCTCCAGGACTATTGATCTGCAGCCCTGCGGGATGCTGCGGGAGCGCAGTCCCTGTGCCGAGCGCTGCAAAGAGCTCCCGCTTTCCACCAGCTGTGCTTGGATCGAGCAATTGTTTTCCCTCCTCACTCTTGTTTTGGGATCCTTCCCACCCCATCGCCCCGGGCTAAGGAATTGCTCCGCCGCCCTCGCGAAACTTCCGCGGCCGCTTTAACGCCGTTTGAAGCGTTGCCATAATGTTTGTTTAAAAACATATTAATTAGCTTTGGGGGTAATTGGGCTTTGCAGGGCTCTCTCTCGCCTCGTTCTGCCCGCTCTAATTTGTTCGATCGATCTTCCCGGAGATAGGCGCGGGAGCCAATCCGCGGCGCGGCTGCGGCGCTCCCGCTGCTGTCACTCGGCAGGATTTGTTTACTCCGGGCTGGTGGCCCCTGCTCTGCTGAGCACGGCCGGGTTCTGCCTCCCAGCCCGCTCCCAGCAGCCAGCCGAGCCTTTCCCAGCAGCTGATCCCTTTTTCYAGCGCGGGTGGGACGCGCGGTTGCCGTCCCGGCGCGCCGGGGATGCGGCGGCGGTGCCGGTGAGTCCCGGGGTGTCCCCGAGCCCTCGGCACACCCGGAGCCGCYGTGGCTGCGTCTCCTGCTGCGGCACGGCTCAGCCCTGGGTTTCCATGGTAACCCCGAGGCTCGTTCCCCGACTCCAGGTTTTTCAAAAGCGAACATTTTCGTTTCCATCAAAAGAGCCTTTTCTGCCGGCAGCGCCCGCGCCGCCTCCCCCAGCCAGCGCCGAGCCTGGCAGGGACCGAGCCCCGCCCGGRGAGCCGGGTGGCCGCAGCCTGGCCTCGGGAAGCTCTTCCCACTGCCCATCTGCCCTGGTCCTGCCACGGGAATCCTCCCCTGCGCGGGTGCTGTGCGGCAGAACTGAGCTGATGCAGCACCGGGCTGGGTTCATCGCCGGCCCCTCACTCCCTCCATCCCTTTTCCCCAGAATTCCCCATTTTTTGGCCTTTCTGGCTCAGTACCCCTTGCCCAAATGTCCCTTTGCAGCAGGAGCAGGGAGACATGGAGATGCATCACCAGCACTGCAGAACCGGCATTTTCACGAGCCACTCATTCTCTCCATCCCTTTYCCCCAGAATCCTCATTTCTTGATTTATCTGGCTCAGTATCCCCTTGCCTAAGTATCCCTCTCCGCAGGAACAGGGTAGGATGGAGGTGCAGCTCCAGCACTGCGGGACTGGGATTTTCACCATCCCCTCTCTCACTCCTTCCCTTTTTCCCAGAATTTCTCATTCCTTGGTCTTTGTGGGTCAGTCTCTCCCCTTCCCCAAGCATCCCGTTCATCAGGAGCAGGGTGGTGGTGCAGCCCCAGCACTGCGGGACTGGGATTTTCACCATCCCCTCGCTCTCTCCAGCCCTTTTCCACAGAATTGCCATTCCTTGGCCTCTCTGGCTCGGTATCCCCTTCCCCAAGCATCCCGTTCATCAGGAGCAGGATGGAGGTGCAGCCCCAGCACTGCGGGACTGGGATTTTCACCAGCCCCTCTCTCCCTCYATCCCTTCTCCCCAGAATTCCCCATTTCTCAGCTCAATGCCCCCTTGCCCAAGTGTTCCTTTCAGCAGAAGCAGAGAGGGAGGGATGGAGCTGCATCCCCAGCACCACAGGACCGCGATTTCCACCAGCCCCTCTCCCCCTCCGTGTTTCCCCATTTTTTGGATACCCCCCTTGCCCGTATCCCTCCCCAGCAGGACCAGGGTGGGATGGTGGAGCATTCCCAGCCCCTCTCCACCCCTCTGGCTCCTCACATCCCTCCCGTGYCTCTTCCCACCTGGCAGCCCTGCGGGCTTGGGGAGGGCCGTGCCCATTTTTCTGCCAGCAGACACAAAGCATTCCCAAACAATGGCCATTGCACAACCCAGCCCCGCATTTAACAGCGTTTTACAGGCAGAATAAATCTCAGCGACTCCATAAATCTTGGGGCTGAGATAAGAAATGTGCATCCAGAGCCCAGTGTGGAGTAAATCCTGCCCGGCTCCAGGACACRGGAGGAGCATCCTGTATTTCACACCTGCCTCGGAGCCCGGCCGGAGATTTATGGGATTCAGGAATGGAGCCGCCGCGCCTTGCAAAGGCTCAGCGTTCCCTGCCCTGAGTTGGGACACTCCCAATTGCCAGGCAGACGGAAAATGAGATTTCCCAGAGCAACTGGCAAGATCTGCTGGGCTTTGAGAAGGGGGAGAACTCCCTGGCTTTGGGCAATTCTGGGCTGGTTCACATTCCACAGCGAGAGTTCCAGCAAATCCCAGCAGATGGGTCTGGATCCTGCTGTTCCACATCTCCTTAGGGCTTCTCAGTCTCAGCATGGCAGCTGCCCCTCATCCAGGGGTTTCTGGCAGATTCTGAGGACCACCAAGGCTTTCAGATGTGGGAAGCCTTTAGTTAATCCTTCTGGAAACATCTGGGGGCATCCTCTCCTCAGTGGGCACCAGAACATCCCCAAATCAGCTTCACAGAGGGGGAGAGCTCTGGGAAACACTTCTTCCCATGGATAAACATTCTTTCCCATAGATTAAAAACTGCAATAACCCCCTCCTGTCTAAAAGAAGAACAAGAGAATTCCGTGGAAAGGGGCTTGGAGGTGTCCACAGCTTCTCGCCTCTCCCTGGAGCTGTGACAGTCCCAAGTCAGCAGCAACACAGAAAGCCCAGGGAAGGTTCTGTGGGACAATCCTGGGATCACTGCTACTCCCYGTGGAATGGTTTGCAACCCCAGCAATGCTGTGGTTTGTCCCGTGGCTGACAAGACATTCTGATTTCCCAATTTTTCCAGCCCTTTGGAAAGAGCAAATGACTGGAAATGTGAGYCCTTCCAGAAGCCATCATGCCAGGGAAGACAGGGGGTGGATGTGCTGAGGGGAAACTTGGGATAAAAGCTTGGGGAAGGTGGTGGTGGATGGGCAGGGACGGGGAGGGAGCGGTGTCTGGGGTGGGGAATGATGCACCAGCTTCGCTCTGCTGATGCTTCAACTGCCGGAAGGGAAGGATTGGGACAAAAGACTGAGGGCCTGGCAAGGAGACCAAAAAAAACCCAAATCCAAGAGGTTTTGGAAAGGTGGGAAATGCCTCCAGAGGCAAGACCAGCATTCCTCACTCGGACTGGGTGTGGGGCAGAACCAGAGCCTGAAATAAAAGCCCAACAGCACCGAGTTGGTGAGGGAAGACTTCTCCCGGTGCAGTTCCTGGGGAAGGGAGGGCGTTTCCACACCCTGCAGGTACCTGTGGGTGCCAAAAGCCCTGGGCAGGGTGGAGGTGCCCGGGAATTCCGCTGGGAAAGGAGCTTGAGGTAGGTCCTCCCTGCTCAGGGACASGGGATTCCGAGGATCTTCCGAAATAGGATTACAACCAAGAAATAGGACTCCCTAATCCATTTCTCCCTAACAAAAATAAGACTCGGTGAGCGGCTCAGGTCAGGGGAAGCACTAATCCCTCCAGCATTCCCCTGCTGAGGGCTGGCAGCCCTGGGCTGCCTGGCATGTCTGGAGGTGCCCTGTGGTGCTGGGAAGGCAAAAGTCTCATGAACGGGACAAAGTTCCAGTGGCAAAAAAGAAAATCCCATGGGATCCTGAGCCTCTCCAGCAGCCCCTTGGGAGCTGGGCCRTGGGCATGGACATGGGCTGAGCTTCCCCTCAGGCTTTGGAGCAAGGGGATRGGGGTGAACCCAGAGCCCCAGAGAGCTCCGGGGGAGCCTGTCCTCCCCACAGTTTTGGGATTGGGATGCCCTGTGGATCCTGGGGCTGATGGGGGGGTTGGGATGGCTGGGAACACCAAAAGCCGAGCACAGGAGGAGCACGGCAGGGTGGAGGTGTAGGAAATGCTGCTGGGAGCATCCCCAGTGCCCGGGCAGTGTCCGGGGAGCTGGGGAAGGGCAGGGTGGGGCTTCCCCCTCACCCCCTTTCATGGGAGCTGCGTGTCCTGAAAGGACAGYGATGATTCCTCTGCTTTTTCCTGCTGAAACCCGACCCTGGCAGCCACCGAGCCCAGGCGAGAGTGTCCAGGCTCTGATTTCAGACCTCCCTCTGCACCCTCAGCGCCTGCACTATCTGATGCCACKCAAATGGTCCCAGGCTCCAGGAATCCTTCGCCCCTCTCAGCCCCGTCTCGGATTCTGTGGAGCTGCAGGAAAGCAGAGGTGGCTGTGCCGAGGGGAAGGGCGAGGRCTGCGGGGAGCACAGGGGGTTTAAAAATCCGCCCAGGTTCAGGGGCACGTGGGGTGGAGAGGAGCCAAGAGGGTGATTAACAACTCGTTAATGATACCTGGCCCGGGAGGGGCCTGGGCTGCTGTTTGGAGGAGGATGGGGGCGATTAGAGGGGATCGTGGTGTCTGCTTGCCTGTCCTTTATCTTATTCTCTGCTCGAGAGAGATCCTGTGACACCCAGACTGTCCTGCATCCCTGTCCTGCATCCCTGCCCTGTATCACTGTCCTGCATCACTGTCCTCCATCCCCATCCTCCATTCACAGCCTCCATCTCTCTCCATCCCTCTCCTCCATCTCTCTCTCCATCCCCACCCTCCATTCCTGTCCATCCCTGCCCTCCATCCCTATCCTCCCTCTCCTCCATCCCTCTCTCCATCCCTACCCTCCATCTCTCTCCTCCATCCCTTTCCTCCATCCCTGTCCCCAATCCTACTCAGCAGCACCACAGAAGGGACATCCCAAAACCACCCTGAGCTGGGAGGAGGAAGCAGATGAAGTGTGAGGATGTGCTTCATCCCCAAATCCCACAGAGAATCTCCCCCTGCCCGGTGCTGGGCTTGGGGAGGATCCAGATCCTGCCTTCCACCCTCTTCCCCTCCTTGCTTTATCTGCCAGTGGCAGCACAATTGTGGGGAACAGTCATCAAAAACTATTTTTAAAATGATTTTTCTTTTCTGACCCCAGATCGATGCAGAGATGAAACATCCTTCCACCCAAAAATGGCCCAGGGATGGGTGTCACTGCCTTTATCCACCTGGGGCATTGAAGGCCTGACAGGCCGGTGCTGCCCCTTCCCTCCAACAAATCTTTGCATTAAAACACTTTTTCTCCAGAGGGAAAATAAAGAGTGAAGATGCCAGGAAGTGCCAGGGGGGTTAATTGCCCTCTAGACCTCTCCATCTATTCTGAGTTTACCAATACTCTTTTCTTGTTCTGGCTCTGTTTTTGCTTTAGTTCCTGAACCAATAATCAGAGTTTTATTCTGACTGATCAAAGCCACCCTTTCACCTCTTTTTTTTTTTTTTTTCTTTCCCAAGCTGATCATCCTGGAAGTGTCCAAGGCCCAAGGAGAAGCCTGGAGTAGGAGAAGGTCTCCCCATGGCAGGGGGAGGATCTGGACGGGATTTTTCTGATCCAAACCTTTCTGGGATTCTGGGATTCTGGGATCCCAGTCCCCGATTTCCCTGCACACACCTCCCCTACACTCCCTTTGTGGGGTGAACAAGCAGGAGGGGTCGGGCTGGGGCGGTTTGGCTGTGATGGRAGCGGGGCTGTTCCATTCCAGCATGGGCAGGATGGAGGCAGGATCCCACTGGGATTCCTGGGATGCGGGCAGAGGTGATTCCCGCGGGCAGGAAGGCGGTGCCCACCGAAGGGGCGGCTCCGTGTGCCCCAGCCCGCACCTTCCCCTCCCCGCAGCTCCRGGGCTGGCAGGGATTGCCGGGCTCCGTTCCCAGAGCGTTTTGTAGGGGCAGATGGCTCGGAGGCAGGAGGTGCCATCCCTGCAGGGAGRGAGGGAGRGAGGGGAGGCAGAGGCGGAGGAGGGGTCGGGGCACAGCCGATGCCGCTGCCCTCTCGCCCTGCCGCGCTGACCTTTCCCTTTCCCTGCTCACAGCCCCGTCAGCAGAGCCARAGCCGAGCTGGGAACCATTTCCCGCTGATGCGCCCAAGGCTCTCGGGAATGTCAGCATTCCCCCCGTGTTTGTTTGCGCTTCCCGCCCAGCAATTAACGGGATTTCAGCGCGTCCTTCCATTTAGCAGGAGCCGTGTGCTGCTGCTTCACCTGCCAGGGCCAATTTGCCCCGTGTTATGTTTGAGAACATGATCATATTTCTGTCGGATTTGCAACAGCAACCCACAGGCCGCTTATTCCAACCTCATCSCGGCTGGAAAAGGGCAGGCAGGACGGGATATGGCAGGAAATTTGCCAAAATTTGGGCAGCTGAACCGCCGGAAGGGTTTGTGCAGGCTCAGGGCTCTGGAGCAGCCCCACCCAGGATGGGATGGTGACAGCAGATGTGGGGTGTCACCACCTCCTGATGTCCCCAGGGACACCTGAGCTGGGCAGCTCCCTCAGTGCCTGAATTTGCACCTCCCGAGGTGCCCTCCCAGCTGCAGGTGGGACGGAATTCCAGGCTTGGCTTTGCTGGAAAGCCTCGTCCTGAGTGAGCCCATCTCAGAGGGCAGGGCTGGGGAAAKGCCTCGGGATGAAAGCGTCCAGCCTTTCCCACCCAGGGGTCTCCAGACTGGGAGCTGTGGATGTCCTTCCCAACAGCCTCAGCTCTGCCATAGCAAACTCCTGGATGATCATCCCTCATTACCTGAGAGATCCTAAAGGATTTTTTAACTTCCTGCAGCCATCCCAGGAATTCCCAAAGCTTTGGGATTCCCCATGTGTGTCTCAGCTCCTCTCCTCACACCTCTGCTCACTCTGGCTCCCCCAAAGCAGCTGCCAGGCCATTGCTGCAGGGATAACAAGGTCCAAGGGCTCCACCCTCCAAATATCTGCACCTCCTGYGCTGCTCCATCTCCCCAAATCCCCCCTTTCTGACATTCCCTGGTGTGTCTCTCACCTTCCTTCRCTTTTGGGGAATGGGAATCCAGCTCTGATGGAGCTGGATGGAGAAAGGRGACTCCTGAGAGGGGGAAATTTAGGACAAGGGGCTGTTGGTGCCCACCAGGAATTCAGAAACCCCAGCAGCTTGGGCAGGCTGGGAGCCCAGACAAGAACCTTCCACAGAGATCCAAAGGGAGCAGCCAATCCCCTGGGATGGGGAAGGATGAGGTGCCCCATCCAGGTGCAGGGATGGCAGCAGGACCACAGGGATTCCCAGGGTTTGCCAAAGGGCAGTGCCAGACAGGGCAGCGAGGTAAGGGACCCCATGAGAACAGGAAGCAGATTCCCAGCCAGGCTGGAGATGGGGAAAAAAATACTCAGGGGACACCATGGAGGGTGGCTGGAAACCTCTGGAAACTGCCCTGAGAGTGAGCCCAGGACAAAGCAGGGACTCCTGGACAGTGGGTACTGCAAAGATCCTTTACAACCTCTTTGATTTTTATTCTCACTCCAGCAAAACAGCATTCTCCCATTTTTTTATAGTTTTGCTGCGTTTGGCCAAATCTGGCTTTGAGCACTTCAGGCACCTCCAGCTCCAAGCTCTGGCCAGCTCAGGGCYTCTCCTGCTGACCCCACAAACACGGGGTGTCCCCAACACCCCGGGCTGGAATATTCCCTCCTCAGGGATTTTCCTYGCAGACAGGTCCGTCAGCTGGCAGTGATCCATCATCCCTCCCTCCTTCCTAATTCCCGCTCTGATGGATGCAGCCAGCCCTTCTCCAAACCTGACATTTATAGCGCCAGTTTTCTCCGGATATAAATATAACCTGGATGCGTCGGAGTAGCAGGAAAATCGTTTAAATGTTCCCTTTGACAGCCAGTTTGAAGATTGCTGACACTAAAACCACTCACTTATATTGTTCTGTATCATCCTGCACTCAGCCTTCAATCATCCTCATTACAGCTGTGCGGGCACGGGGATGCTCCAGCTCAGCTTTCCCGCCCTTCCCAGCCCCTCGTGCTCCCGGAATCCCAAATTCCCGCTGGAATGAAGAGCAGAGACAATGGCTCAGGATGAGCAGGGTTAGGGAAGGGATTGTCCTGCTGTAGTCTGCCCTCCTGAGACCCCACCTGCAGCTCTGGGGACTCCAGAAGGATGTGGAGAGAGGAAGGATGCTGGRGAGAGTCCAGAAAGGCCACAGGGATGCTCCAAGGGCTGGAGCTCCTCTGCTCTGGAGTCAGGCTGGGAAGGCTCCAGGGAGACCTCAGAGCCCCTTCCAGGGCCTGAAGGGGCTCCAGGAGAGCTGGAGAGGGACTGGGGACAAGGGATGGAGGGACAGGACACAGGGAATGGCTTCACACTGCCAGAGAGCAGGGATGGATGGGATATTGGGAAGGAATTGTTCCCTGGGAGGGTGGGGAGGTCCTGGCACAGGGTGCCCAGAGAAGCTGTGGCTGCCCCTGGATCCCTGGCAGTGTCCAAGGCCAGGCTGGACATTGGGGCTGGGAGCAGCCTGGGATGGTGGGAGGTGTCCCTGTCATGGCAGGGCTGGGCTGGGCTGGGATGGGATGGGATGGGATGGGATGGGATGGGATGGGATGGGATGGGATGGGATGGGATGGGATGGATGCCCAAGTGCCCTTCAGATCCCATCCTTGGGGAAGGAGTGAGCCCAGATCCCCAGGTGATGTCACCATGGGGCACCTTGGTGGCCTCTGAGTGCCAGCTGCTCCCAAATCCCGCTGCCCTCTGGCAGTGACAGGGCTGTGTCCCCACTGCTGGGACACCCCAGCACCGAGCTGTGCCCCAGCAGCTTTTCCTGGGGGGCAGAACCCCAGAAAACCCAGAAAACCCCAGCTCAGAGACACAAAATCATCCACGGCTGCTCCCCCGAGACACCCCATCACCTCCATCCCATCCCTGCACGCAGCTCCTCGGGGATGAGCAGGAGATAAAAGCCACGGGAGACCCTGCGCGGGGCTCTGAGGCCTGGGAAAGGGGGAATGTTTTTATTGCTGGATTAATAATTTACCAGGACAAATGGAATCCAGGGCACGGCGAATCCGAGAGATTCCCGCAGAGCTGGGGCCGCCTGCTTTTCACCAGCAAGGAGCTGCTTTTGGGGGCTCCCCACCTCATTCCTGCAGCTCCCTAATTCCTGATTTCCCTCCTCTCCAGGGCCAACCCACAGCGGGTATTCCCACGTGCATTTCCCAGCCTCCAGCCTCGGGAGGAGTGATAAGCTGGCCAAGCAGACTTGGCACCAGCAAAGGGACAATTCACAGCCCAGACAACTTTACCTGGATTGAATTAATCCGAAGCAGCAGCAGCGGCAGCGCCTTCCCAGCCCTGGCAGTGGGAGCGAGCACGAGATTGGCACAACTCCCTGATAATAAATTGTGCAGAGAACAGCAAGAAAAGGGGAAAATCCTGCCTTTGATGTGCTCTATCTCCCATCTCCAGCACAGCACGGGAGCCTGAGTGGCCCTGGCCACGGATGAGGGTGGAGATTGCAGGCAGGGAGGAAATGGATTGTGCTGGAAAAGGTGGGGAAATTGGGGGGAGATCAGGGGGCTTGCTCTCATCATCTCTTCCACTGCCTAGTAAAAATTTTGGAGGGTGCTGAAAATTTCTCTTGAACGAGAGAAAGGGAAAAGAGCAAAGGGTCCCAACTCCTGCAACAGAGCAAGGAAATCCACTTGGAAAAGAGAAATGGGAATATGGGCTGATTAAGGATCACCTTGTTAGCTCTCAGTTAGRGTTAGAGCCCATTGCTGCAGGAACTGCCTGGGGCAGGTCATGGAATAGAATCAGMGAATCCCAGGATGGTTTGGGTTGGAATTCTTAAATCCCATCCCACCCCTGCCATGGTCAGGGACACCTCTCATGGTCCCAGGGTGCTCCCAGCCTGTCCAGCCTGGCCTTGTACACTCCCAGGGATGGGGCAGCCACGGATTTGCTGGGAAATCTGCCCCCAAACTTAGACCAAGGTTACAAAATTCAGCTCCCAGCGGTGTCAGCTCATTTTTTTTTCTGGGTGGAGGATGGTTTATCCTACGAGGAATTTGCTTTCCTAATCCCAGTGCTCTTTGAGGGGGCTTCGAGAGCTCAGTGCTGGGAARGCAATCCCAATTTCCAACTGGGATTTCACAGCCCCTTCCCCCCTTTGATTCTGTGCCCTATCAATATTCCCCTGAAATGGCACTGGGGGTTATTTTCCCTCTGTAATAAACAGCAGCTGAATTCTTTCTCAGCCTCTCTGAAATATTGCTGTGAAAATCAAGGATATGAGCTGACTTATCAGGGGAGAAAAACGCCACAGGGACTAATGCCGGGCTCAGGGGCTGCACAGCCAGGGAATAACAGCATTCCTCCTGCAAGGCAGGAGCCTGGAGCACAGGGGACGTGGACAGCATTACCAGGAAAGCACAAAAACCCTCCTTCCAAGAGCCAGGTTTTTCCAGCCCTGCTGTCCTGTCTTAGCAAGAGGCTCTGCAGGGATGCCGAATCCTCGTTGTACCAGTGTATCCACGGAATTTTCCTTTTGGCACATTGTGCACTCCATTCCTGCAGTCTGAGGATGATTTTTTTATTGAAGAATTTGGAGCAGTGAGCACAGAAAATCCCCTTTTTTAGGGCGCCCCCCCAGCAGGATGCTGCGGCCGCAGCGGTGGCCCTGGAGGAGGATTTTGTCGGGGTTTGTGTGCAGGCAGGGAATGCAGCTGGGATTTGGGAATACAGTCACACAGAGCAGCAGCAGYGTGCATTATTCATCATCCAGGTAACACTGACACGAGGAGAACATTCAGCTGTTAAATGTTGGAAAACAGGAAAAAAAGAAAGGCCATTCCTACATAAAGAACCCTGTCCCTGTGTCCTGTAAATCCCTTTCATGCTGCAGCTGCCACAGTGTTCGTGTCACCATTAAAATGAAGCAAAAGCAGGGGTTTAAAGAGGTTTTGGGAGGTTGGCCGCCCTCCATCCCCACGGGAAGACCCAGCTTGTGATCCCCGTGCAGGGGAAGGGGAAAATTCCAGTCTGCTGTTAAAGGAAAATAAGATGAGATTGCCCCACCCTCAGAGCTCAGACCCAGGGGCACTGCTCCATCCCAGGGCAGCAATTCCCACCAGGAGCCGTCCTTTCTCCAGCCCCAGGAGCTCAGGGAATTCCTGTTTCCACAGCCCGAGGGCAGGTGAATCACAGCCCCTGCACCCCCCACCCTCCCCACAACCCCTCCACCCCATCCCATATCCCAGCTGAGGCTGAACCTCCTGGATTTCCCAATCACAGCATTTCCCTGAGTCATTTGCTGGCACCAGCCCAGGTGATACTGCTGACCCAGGGCCAGGTCACCTTTTGGCTCCTGGTGACCCCAGGGATCCAGCGGGGCGGTCCCTCATCTGGGACAGMRGGACAGAGACAGCAGCRCTGCAGGGCCATCGATCCCAGCCCTGCCAAGGCCACTGGGAACACAACAGTCAACACAACACATGCCCTGAGGCAGCCCTCAAATATTTAATTCCCCAGYGGAGCGGAGTTCCCAGCTTTAATAATTATCCTTCTCCAGCTCGGGCCCTCGAAATCTTCTGATGGGAAGTGCATAATTTAAGTGCAAGGTACTTGTATTGTTGTTAGTGGTTAGCGGTGAGATCTGTGCCAGGTCTGCTCTCCTTTAACATCTTCATTTGATCTGGAAGAGGGAGGGTAAAGAGCCTGTTAATTAAATTTGCAGAGGATATGAAATGGGAAGGTGCTGCAAATCCTGGTGAGGACAAAGAGCTAAAAGATAATGCACTGGGAAAGAAGGGTCAGGCCTAGGAAGGAAATAGCCAAATGAAATTCATTCTGAACAAATGCAAAGTAATCCAGCTGGGGAAATATAATTTAACACCATGGAGACTGGGAGAGAGACGTTTGGAGAGCAGTAATAGGGAGCAGCCTGAGGGACAGCAAATTACAGTGGGATTTGGGATGTGTTGTGGGGGAAGAGAGGGAGYTGTGCACACACAGCAGCCAGGCCTTCCTGACCCTCAAAGAGAGCAGGTTTGCTGTCATGGTGCCTGGAGTGCCACTGAGTGCCACCCTATCTGTGCATGCCAGGTGTCAGGGAGACAAAAGATGCCAGAGCTTCAGAAAAAAAAATGGGGATTTTGTGTTTGGGGCAGCCCAGGGCCAGTGGGAGCAATCAGGGCAATGGAGGATGTGACAGAACCCCAAAGCCACCGTGTCCCCTTGCCCAGGGCACACACACTGGTGCAGCCCCACACTTGGAGCAGCCTGTGGAGCTGGGAGATCCAGGATGAGCATCAGCTCAGTGCTTGGGGGGTGTCAGCCCCCTGCACAGGGAGGGGGCTCAGCCCCTGCTCCCACCCCAAACTCTGGGCACAGCACAGGAGGCAGCTCCTGGAACCCCACTGCCACTGTCCCTCACCCTGCAGCCACCAGCACAACACCTCTGGGGTCAGCTGCTGGGAATTCTGCCACCAGCAYCTCCCTGTCACTGTCACCTCCTGTCCATCACCCTGCAGGGTAACACAGCTGTCCCTGGCATTGCTGTCCCTGCACCGCTGTCCCTCATGGCATCACCACCGTCCCATAATGCCCACACTAACTCGGGACCAGACGCTCCCAGAGCATCCCTGCCATGGGATTATGGCACTGCACTGTCCCCATGGCTGCCCTTGGGCTGGGTCCTGTCCCTGTGGGGCCGTGTCCCACACCCGGCAGAGGCGGGCACCGCTCCTGTCCCCAGCGCGTCCCCACCCCGGCACTGCCAGGCCGCCGGGCAGAGCCGACAGCTCCATTTAGGAGGCACAGCGAGTTTCCAAGAAATCCTGCTGCCTTCAAAGCCAGCCTGGCATGAATATTTCAGCGCAGCTGCCTGGCCCCGGCTGCGGCCCCGTGTCCGGGAGACACCGCTACAGGAGCATCCCTGTGTGTGGTCACCCATGCCGAGCCGTTCTCTCTACGCCCCGGCTGACCCCAGGCTGTCTCTGCCCTGCCCAGCGGGCACCGTGGAGCCCCGGGAGCTCCGCTCGTGTGCCGCAGCCGAGTCCCCGTGTCACAGTCCCCGCCTGGCAGCCCGGCCCCGCTGCAGTCCCACCCCCTGGATCCTGCTCACCCTGGGCCGAGCTCCAACCCCCCTGCCCTGCCCGGCCCGGCCCGGGGGCAGTGTGGCTGCCAGCCCCCGCCCGCGTCAGGAGAGGCAGCGCGGCGGAGCAGCCACACGTCTGCGGGGATGTGGGGGGCACGGCTGGGGGGAACCCGTGCACCGTTCATTAGCCTCACTCTGCCTGTCCTAATTGCCTGTTCAGGCTGAAACAATTRTGTTAGAGGCTGCTCTGCCTAATTATTATTGTTCTTTTAAAAATAACGGGGGAGGGAGAGCGGGGAGGGGGTGAGGAGAGGGGAAGGGAAGGGGAGCAGGAGGGCAGGGGGACGGGGAAGTCTGGGCTGCAGCAGCTTGCGGGATAAGCGACTTGTTTATTGAGCGGGAGCTGCGGGGCTGGGAGGGAATAAACAGGTCTGAAATCGGTTCGCCCCCTCCCCGCCCCCTGCCTGCCCCCCTCTCCTCTCCCACTGTTTATTTCCGAGTGATCAGAGGGAGAATAAAAGCCCATCTCGTGTAATAGAGGCAGAGGATTTAATCTGGGCGCCCGCGACTTCAGTAAACTGCAAACATCGATCCGAGCCGGTGGGGAAAGAAAAGAAATTTACAGGCCAATAAAAATATATTAAAAAACTTCCCCTGCCCTCTTGCCGGGGTGGGGGCGATGCCACGGGGCTGCAGGCGGGGAGATGAGCCCTGGCGTGGCACGGAGGGACCCAGGGGGCTGCTGGGCACCCCGGGGGCTGCTCCCGGGGCCGGGGGGCGGYGAGTGGCCCCGGGAGCCCCCCCTGCTCGCCCGGGGGTGCTGCGGGGCCAGCGGGCTGAGAAGCGGAGGGTCTGGCAGCCAGTCTGACACTTAAGGAATTAGCTCTGCATCATTTGGAGTTTTCTGCTCTACTAATTTTCAGCCGGCTCCTCATTTGCGTCGTTTTCCCCCCATATTTTAAAGGGGCAGCAGCCCGGATTGCCGAGACCTCCGGGGACTTTGGGGGGCAGGGCTCGGGCCCGCTTCTCACATCCTCTCTTGGCAAAACCGGCACATTTTTCCCTCTTCTCCAGCAGCCTCTTCATTCCTACACGGCGTTTCCTTCCCCTGCTGGCATTTGCACAGCTCGGGGAGCCTCCCAGCTCACCTGTGGCATCAGCCCCGTGCCCAAACCCTTCCCTCGGCAAACAAACCCTCCCAGCTCCGACTTTGCCCTTTGCTGTTTGCTTTGGACTCGCACCTGCGGTCTCCGTGCCGGCCTGCCGGCTGATGAAAGCGCCATTCCAGCTCTCTGTTGACTGAGGGTGCACTTTAGACTTTTTTTTCGGGGAGGAGGATGGGGAAGTGTTTGATCAGAGGTTTGCACTCCCCTCACCCGGCTCTCTGTGCCGGGCAGAGGGGCCTGAGAACACCCTCCTGGTTTGGGAGAGGGGAGAGCAGGAGGCATTTCCACCTCTTGCTCAATCTCTGCGCCCCCTCAGCGATGAGAACACCCCAAACCGCAGCTGCCACCAGCAGGATGTCCCTGCACGCAGCACCCGGCTGGTGCGGTGGCACCCAGTGCCCTCTGGCACCAGCTGCAGCTGCCACGGGCACATCAGCCCTGGCTCCAGCCCCGCGCTGGCTCCGGCCCTAATCCTGCTTTAATGCTCGCTGGAGTGAGGGCGCGTTCCTCATCGTCCCAGCCCATTGCGGGGACAGTGGCAKTGCCCAGGCACTGGCAGGAGCTGCCAGGCAGATGTGCCCAGAGGCTGCGCTGTGACCTTTCCGGCTCCGCCTGTCCCCCCCAGAGCGCTCTGAGGACACAGCATTCCAGCAGTCCCTGTCGCTCTGCTTCCCCGCCCGCCCTGCCCGGCGCTGAGCAGCCCATTAACAGCCACCGGCCGAGCCGGCAAAGGAAATCAATGCAATTGCAAAAAAAGGGAAGGGAAGCCAAGCCAGAAACCGGGCCTGGCCGCCGCTGTTACTCCGCGTGAGGAGAAGGAGCAGAAATCCCCCCGCTCCCGGTCGGCTCGGGGTTCTGCAGCTCGTTATTGATCGGGCATCGATAGCCTGCGGGCACTGCTGGCATGGGCAGGCAGCGAAAATCCCGCCCAGCCCGGCTTCCCGGACACTGCAGACTCTTCAGAAGCGCAGGAGGGACCCCTGAAAGAAATCCAGCTAAAGAAATTGCCAGAGAAGCAAGCAGCAGCACCGAGSCCTTCTGCCGGTGTGGCCGCACGGGTGTGGCTGTCACTGGAACATGTCACCCCCCTGAGGGCTGGCGGGGCCCCTCAGCCCAGCCCTGGTGGCCCCTTTAAAGCCAGCAAATGACTCCGTGCCTCCTCAGACCGAACCTCAGCAGGCTCTTTCAGGATGCTGTGAGCTCCTGGATGGATTTGTTCCCATCACCCGTGTCCCTACAATGGCCCTCCTCCATCCCCAAAGGCASCTTGGCAGTGCTGCCCATTCCCCCTGCCCCAGTTGGTGTCTCTGACCCCCTCGGTCCTTCCCAGCCCCTCAGCTGCACAGGAACAGGGGACAGGAGCTGTCCCTCCCCTCACAGGGACAACAGGAGCACCTTCCTCACACCCACAGCTCTCTCCCAACATCCTCCCCGCTCTCAGCTCCCCTTCCAGCCCTGCTCCCCATCGTGAAGTTGCTTTTCCTCACCCCCCTCGTCCAGGCGATGCGGTGGGAGCCSCTGGGAATGTTCCCAACAAAACCTCCTTGGAGTGGAGCCGCAATTCTTGCAGTGCCCCCCCTGCTCGGACACGATTCCTCGGCAGGCTCCGGTGCCACCCCTGCGCAGGGCACTGTCACCGGACATAACATCCCATTGGAAAGGGACAGAGAATTCCCCCGAGGGAAAACCCCTTTCAGTGGAGCATAGGCACTTTTATTGCCCACTAAAGGCCCATTTCCAAGGCATTGTCCCTGCTGTGTGAGCTCTCCCGTCACAGCCGGGGGCAGGCGGCTCCCGGTCCTGCCGGAGCAGCGGGAGTTGGCTCCGGGCTATCCCGGTGCCACAGTGCRGGCAGGGAGAGCTGCCGCTCCTCACTCCCTCCCTGGCACCGGCTCGGGCAGCGCCCTGCGGAGCTGGAGCTCCATCACCGTCCGGCCGCGTTCGGACACCCACATGTRAGCGGGGATCATCCCGTGCGTGTTCATCCCGGGATGGGATCCTCTCAGGGCTGGAGCCAGGCTGGGAGTGCTCACCTGGAGAGGAGAAGTCTCCCTGGAGAGCTCAGAGCCCCCTTCAGTGTTTAAAGGGGCTACAGGAGAGCTGGAGATGGACTGGGGACAAAGGATGGAGAGACAGGACACAGGGAATGGCTTCCCACTGACAGAGGGCAGGGATGGATGAGGTATTGGGAAGGAATTTTTCCTTGTGAGGCCCTGGCACAGGGTGCCCAGAGAAGCTGTGGCTGCCCCTGGATCCCTGGCAGTGCCCAAGGCCAGGCTGGACATTGGGGCTGGGAGCAGCCTGGGATGGTGGAAGATGTCCACAGCTCCAGGGTGGCTGGGGACASAGCTGGGGTGACAGAAGCTCTGGGTGGATGCTGAGGGTGCAGCGCCTCTGGGAGCACCCAGGATTGGGGGATCACTCCCAGCTGGAAAAACAGACATTCGCTTGTGTGGAACTGAGGAATGAAAGCTCTGGCCTTGCAGAGGGATGAGCGAGGAGGGGTGTGCTGAGAGCTGTGCAGAGCCTTGCACGGGGAAAGTGATTACCGAGTGATTATTCACCGCTGCTCATTATGTACGAACAAAACGAAATTATCCTGCAACTCACTGAAGGCAAACAAAGGGAAGAACCTTCCCCTGCGGTGCATCGTCAYACCGAGGAGCTCATGGGAAGCCTGGGAGAGCGGCTCTGCCCGCAGTTATCAACCATCAGCACGGCAAACGTGGGACGGGCACGGGGGCATCACCCCAATTAGTGCCAGCCTGGTTAATCACTCACTGCCGGCCAGAGCAACCTCTGTCCAGCCCTTCCCCGGCTGGCTGATGGGATTATCCTGCACGAGCGGGTCGGGAAGGACGCAACAGAAACCCAGGGGAGTGGGACATGGCTGGGAGCAGCTCTCAGGATCAGCCAAGTGACAGCGATCAAGATGTCAAGTGACAAACGCCTGACTGTGCAACTCAGCAGCCCGAGCTGTCACAGGGGCAGCGGGGCTGCCAGCAGCTGCCGGAGAGGGCAGGGGCATCGGTCCCCTCGGGGAAAACGGGCACGGAGGAGCTCCYCGCAGGTGGGAGGTGYGGCAGGGATGGCAGCGAGGGCTCCTCTTTGAGGTGCCACCTCTGGGGACACCTGAGCTGGAGCGGGGATGAGCGGATGGAGCAGATCCCCAGGAGGAGCAGCAAGGAGGGATCAGAGTTAAGTGACACAAGAGATGAGCAAGGAAGGGATTGAGAAGGCATCTGGGAAGGGATGAGGGATCCAAAGAGGCAGGAGCAGCTGGAGGCAGAGCTTGGCATCGGGAGAGCAGAGCTGGGACAGGGAGGGTCCCGGAGCCCTGATCCCCACTGTGCATGCCAGGGAATATCCACAGCCTGCTTCCCATGAACAACCCCTCAGCCTTCCAGAGCCTTCCAGGAGTGCTCCTCAGCTTCCCAGAAGCATCCCCTCAACTTCCCAGGAGCATTCATCCCCCCAGCTTCCCAGGAACCTTCCAGGAGCACCCCTCAGCCTTACAGAAACCTTCCAGGAGCACCCCTCAGCCTTCCAGAAGCACCCTTCAGCCTTCCAGAAATATCCCCTCAACTTCCCAGGAGCATCCATCCCCCCAGCTTCCCAGGAACCTTCCAGAAGCACCCTCAGCATTCCAGAAGCATCCCCTCAGCTTTCCATGATCAAACCCTCAGCCTTCCAGCAGTATCTCCTCAACCTTCCAGGAGCATCACTCAACTTCCTAGAAACACCCCTCAACCTTCCAGGAACACCCCTCAGCTTCCAGGAACATCTCCTTGGCTTCCAGGAGCACCCCTCACCCTCCAGAAAGACCCTCTCAGTTCTGCAGGCTGAAGAGGCAGCATCAGAGCAGTGTGAAAATCGTTCTCCACATTTTGCAGGGAAAACCAGAATCTCCGTGTCCTTCTCCTGCCCACACCACTTGTGTTATGGGGGCAGAATCCAGACATGGACCACCCCAAAAAGATGTGGAAATGGGGCAGGAGGTTGTTGAAAGTTTGGAGCCAGCCTGGACTTCGTTGCAGTGCCTGGTGTCTTCAGTTTAATCTAAATTATTTTGCCTTTTCAAGTTTAAAAAAAGTTTAAAAATCAATATTTTTGGTGCTATGAGYAGCACRGAAAATGTAGCGCTGACCAGCTTCYTAAATTCCYTTAGTCCAGGTGATTTTCCAAGGATTCARTCCAACTTATTTCACTCAGGGTTTGAAGAGACAGCAAGCCTTCAGTTGTGTATGAAATCTCTTCATGGATTGATTAATGTTGGATTGATTAATGATGGATTGATTTATTGGGCAAATCTATCAACAGTCTGGTGGCCRGTGTCACCTTGCCAAAGTGCAGGGTCCATGGGAAGAGGCAAATCCCTGATGTCCCCAAGGCCTTTGGTGTCCCAAACCCTTTTCAATGGATGAACCCTTTTCATGGGGAGCTCACACCTGGGGGTGGTGGGGTCAGGAGGCCACAGCCTSTGCTGAAAATCAAACCTCAACAATCCCAAAGAGCTGAGTTCATGGGGAAAGGCAGGATCTGTCCTCCCAGAGCTGCCACGGCAGGGATTTGGCTCCYTTCAGCGAGTGACGCTGCAGCAAAGTGACATTCCCGATATTTCCACGCTGTCACGGCGTGAGAGCTTGCCCAGCTCATTTCCCTGCCCGGCTGTGTGGCTGCAGCAGCAGCAAACCGCTCTGGGAGGGTTCCAAAT
>NW_026623935.1:27059-57449 GCF_030028575.1 Malurus melanocephalus | reverse complement strand
GAATCTGTAATGGGAAATGGAATGATGGAGGGCCAAGATGAAGGGGGCTGCAGATGGATTCTGGGCAGCTTATMTGAGGTTCTGTCAGGGCATCACCGTGGCTCTGCCATCCTGCAGTTCCTCAGCTGCCAGAGGGGCTCTCCAGGGCTGAATCTCCAGCAAGATTGAGATGCTGGAGCCTGCAGTGAGGAGGACACTCGATGCAATAACAGGGAATAGGGGAAGCAGAGGGTCCAGTGAAGYCATCGTGTCTCTGGGTAAGGGCAGCACGCTCAGCTCAGCAGAATTCCAGGCAGTTCACTCTGATCCAGCAGCAATCCCACATGGCAGGACATTGGATTCCAAGAGGCTGTGAGACAAACACCTTCCAGTGGTCCCAGGCTGCTGGGACATCCCCCCAGCACATCCCAGGCCAGCTCCCAGCAGGGTGGGAATCACAGAGAGCAGGAACAGCCCCGGAACCGAGCAGCAGCCCCTGGAGATGGCAAACATGGCTCGAGGGGAGAGCTCAGCAATCAACACCAAACTCACCTCATTTGGGTCTCATTTGAATATAAGCTTGGCAGGTGGCTGGAATTCCAGGAATAATGAGGAATAAACAGGAATTCAGGGAATAATGAGGAATAAAAAAGGGCTGGAGCAGCCCTGAGCAAACTGGCATGGCAGAGGTGGGGAAGGCAGGGCAGGTCAGGAGGAAAAGGGGACACTACAGCCACCTGGGAACTTCGGGAATCACAGAATCATGGAATGGGTTGGGTTGGAAGGGACCTCAAAGCTCATCCACCCTGCCATGGCAGGGACACCTCCCACCATCCCAGGCTGCTCCCAGCCCCAATGTCCAGCCTGGCCTTGGGCACTGCCAGGGATCCAGGGGCAGCCACAGCTTCTCTGGGCACCCTGTGCCAGGGCCTCCCCACCCTCACAGGGAGGATTTTTTTCCATCCCAGTCCATGGCTGTGACACAGGGGCTGATCCCTGCTTGGGGCAGGGGTCCCTCCCCTAAAAGCAGCCCTGGACTGGCAGCTCTGGGGTTGGATGTGCCCCCTGCCTGCTCCAGGATCTGCCTCCTCCTGGGAATGTCATTCCAAACCAGCCCCAGCCCTGTCCTGGGGGATTGGGCAATGGAAATATGGCTGCAGAGAAATTTGGCAGCGTGGGTGGGATTCAGCGGCCGTGAGAGCTTGGAGGGAGCTCCAGCAGCTCCTGCAGATGTAGGACAGGGCCCCGGGAAGATTCCAAACACATTTCCCTGCAACAYTCCCAGGAAACAACAATCCCAGATCCTCCTAAAGAGCAGCATTTGCTGCAGGAGCCCCAGCTCTGGAAAATCACCCTCAGTGTGCACTGGGTGAGAGAAGGGTTTGCTAAAACAGCCACTAAATTAATGGGGTGGAGATGATCTGTCACATCCCTTCCAACCCAAACCACCCCATGATTTTGTGAGTTTTCAGACAAAGTAACAGCAGGGAAATCCTTGTTTCCTTCCACAGCTGGAGGCACTCAGGGCACAGCATTCCCAGCTGCCCTGTCCTGGGCRCTCCAACACCCCACAGATGGATGGGATCAGCCCCAGGAGGCTCCAGCAGCCCTTCCCTCCCTCCCAGGCCATGTCCAACCCCATCAGTCCCTTCAGCACCAGGGAGTGGTCCCCGTGTTCCCAAAGGAAATATCAAAGCCCTGGAAGGTGTCTGAGGTTGCTGGAAGTTTTCAAGTCTCCTTCCCAGGAGTGGGAATCACCTGGAGGGCCCACAGGGATGAAAGGCTGTTGGGAAAACCAGAGTGATCAGGAAAACCAGAGTGATCGGGATAAACCCAAAACCTTTCCCTTTTCAGCTGGCTGAAGGTCTGATTCCACCCTGGAATTGATCCACCTCCTAAATCTCCCTTGAGAGGAGGCCCATGTTRGAGGTTTTTTGGGGATGAGAACGGGGAGCTCTCTGTGTCCAACCTCCTCCAGGAGCTGGGAGGCAGCTGGAGCTGAGCCCCTGCCTGGGAAGCGCCACAGCTCAGGGATGCTCCACAGTTCAGCGCCTCTGAAGCCATTCCCCCCATGCTGCTGCAATTATCCCGTTGTTTAGGTGTCCCCGAGGAACCAGAGAACCTCATTATCTGCCGAGCCGCGGGTTTGGATGTGCGGGGGATGTCAAGGAGGATTTTGGATGTGGAGCCCSGTGAGCTGAGAGCTCTCCGTGCATCTGCTGATCCCCGCAGCTCCCCGCTGCCCCTCGCCAAGGCAGCGGGAACAAATCCCGGGCGAAGCAGAGCGCAGGAGAAAGCTCTGGAGGGGTTAACGTGCTCTGGAGCATGGTTCAGTGAAATTGTCAAAAAATCCCTTCTGACAAATTGCCTCGGAAGAGAGGAAAGAATCTAAAGAGCCGAGTGCATGGTAATGATTTCTGAAAAGTTCCCCGGCACCAAAACGGCCAAATGCCATTAGCAAAGCAAATCGCGTTTTGTGCACGGAATTCACACCAGAACGCGGCGCCGAGGCGGCCCCGCTGCCCGATATTAACGGGACGAGGAGCCGAGTCAGCCACAAAGCCAGCCCGACGCGGGCTCCGGGAGGGGAGGCCGGCTCCAGCCGCATCCCTGCGTGATTCACGGCATCGGGAATGCTCCGGGATTCTCCGGGCGCGGCTGGGCCGGGCAGACAAACCTCAGCTCCACCCAAAGCACCTCCGTGCCCTCCCCCAGAGCCAGCCGGCTTCCTTCGCTCCTCGGCTGGCTTTGGGAGTGYCTCTTCAAAGCGGGCTGCTCGCAGGACATCACCTTCCCGACGCTCATTTTCCCAGCCTTTGTGATGCCCCACGGAGCCCGGGGCTGGCTCTTTGCATGTCCCGAACCGGCCGAGCCCGACGGAGCCCTGCTCCACCCCGGAGCTCGTTCCCTGCTGAGCAGCCCCCGAACGCTCTGACTGCAGCCGCTCATGGAATCACATCCCCGTCCTTGTCCGACACATTCCCGGCGTGTCCAGCACCCCAGGAAAAGCAACACTGGGATGAAGCTCGGAGCGGGGAGCCGTTCCAACATTCCCGGTTGTGATGGCGCTCTGGGGATGCTCCTGGAATGCTCCGGGAATGCTCCGGGAATGGGAGCTCTTATTGGACACGTGCTGGAGGCGCTGCTGGGTGGAAACCAAGGCGCTGCCCGCTTTTCCAAGCAAAATCCCGCTTTTGGGAYGAAATAAAAGGCAACATCCATGGCTCCACAGATCCTGGGATTTGTGGCAGGGCTGGCGGCTCAAGGAGGTGCGGTCCAGCGAAACCCTCCAGGCTGTGGGTTAGGGARGGCTGGTGCTGCTCCTCCTCTCCCAGTGCCGGCGCTGGCATCCCGACTCATCGGGGCACGGAGGTGTCGTGCCAGCCCTGCCGTGTGCCAGGACGCCAGCCCCAAGGGTGGGGAGGAGGCCGCGCTGGGCAGCCAGGCTGGAATTTGGTCATGGAAAGGCTCTGGAATTCATTAGCTGTGCCCCAGGCCAGGCAGGATTGTAATAAACACCTTCTTTGAGTCTTGTAGGTAGAAGTTACATGAAAATTACCTACTTTAAAAGCGCATTAGCATTTCAAAGGCAGACATTAGGAGACAGCCAGTGCGATGACTGCGCACTGGCACGGCTCGGCTTTGCCTCTTTATGCACTCTGACGCTTTTCATCKCACCCCGACGTGTCGTTCCCAGCTGAATGGGTTACAGGTATGGGGCCGGGAGATCCCAGACCGCTCCCCGGTTTTCCCGAGGTGGATCGGGAAGAAATGACTCCAGCAGGTCCTGGCGCTCCTCAAAGGGTCGGTGGAGGAGGCTCCTCCAGMGGGTTCTGCAGCGGCGGGGGTCCCGCCAAGGGTGTATCCCCGGGTCCTGCTCTGCCCCAGTGTCCCGAGTATTCCCGTGAATTCCCGGCGCTCTGGTCCCCAAAGCTCCTGAAGGCAGCGGGAGAGCGGCAGGGCACAGAGAGGGAAGCGCTCRGGGACACGAAATGGCCTTTGCAGGGAGGGGCTGAGTGAAACAGAGCTGGCCAAAAGCGAGCTGAGGAGGGCCTGGGAATGGGTTTTCCCTGTTAAGTGGTGGAGATGAGACAGGGACATCAAATGGAATGATGGAACAACAGGAAACCATTGAAAACCCTTTGGAAAACCCTAACTATGGAAAAGCCTTTCCTTGTGGGATGCCCTGACATGTGGCACTGACAGGACCCTGTGGCACTGACAGGACCTTGTGGCACTAACAGAGTTTTGTGGCACTGACAGGACCCTGTGGCACTGACAGGACCTTGCAGTCCTGCACAGGTGAGCCCAGAAGGTGATTCCTGCAATCCCCAGCACCCAAATCCACCAGGGAATGGAACATGGAGGAACAGATGGGATCCGTGGCTCGGGGAGCCTTTCAGCAGGAGCTGGCTGAAGGAAGCTGTGACTGCTGCCGTGCCCTGGTGATAAAATCAACCRTTCCCTGGCACTGCCCAGCTCCAGCCGCTGTCCAGGCCCAGAGCAGGACCCTGGGCAGGGATGGAGGTGCTGAAGGAGGTGCCCAACCCTGCCGAGGTCGGGGCAGGGTGCCTCAGACTGCAGAGAACAATGCCCAGATATCTCAGATCAACACAGCTCCAAGCTCAGGAACAACCCCTGAGACTTCCCGGGAATGTGGAGCCTTCCTGCCTCTGCTGCTGCTCATAGGGAAGGCTCTGAGCCTGGTTTGGTGCGGAGGTGCCACTTGCAGGTCATCCAAACTTCCCCTGGAGCCGTGTGCGTGTAAAACGAGGCGAGGCGCGGCAGAGTTATCTCCTGCCGGGGTAATTACTCCTTGTTTTSCCAGATAATGCTCGGGCAATTTGAATATGGCCATTTTTCCTGCTCCTGCTGCAGCTCTGAAGATTGTGCTGCTGTCATATGTGAGTTCTTATCGCTTATCTCGGCTCTTTTATCTTTGCCACTCATTTCAATGTGCTGGAGGCTCTGTGCAGAGCCCTGCCTCAGCTCCGGGAGCCTCTGCGCAGCTTCCTCAAGCTCTCCTGGGCCCTGACGGCTCTCAGCAGCCTCTCCAAGGTGCCAAAACTCTGCCATAAACCTGGAATGTGCCCTGAGACCTGAATGCAGCTTTTTTATCAACCAGGAAATAACCTCAGTCCTTCCTTTTTGGGTTTTCCCTAAGATATTTTCTCTCTGAGCTCCAGCAGTTGAGGTGTGCACCAAGGCAGGCTCTGGGCACTGCTGGATCTGGGCCTGGCACGTGGCCTGGGAGCTGGAAAATCCGGGTTTGGAGGGGCAGTGGGGTCAGCACAAGGCATTTGTAGGGCCAGAGGAGTGTTTGCAGTACCGGAGAGTGAAAGGTGGGACTGTGGGGCTGGCAAAGGGAGCCGAGCCCACCCGGAACGCCCCAGGCAGCTGTGACTCCAAATGCAGCTCCAGCCCCGTTCCCTGCCCCCTCTCACCTCCACGTCCACACCCTGCACATCCAAACCTCCAGATAAACAATCCCTTTGCCCTCTGGAATTTGTCCTTGCTCCCTTTTCCGGGGTTGGGGTTTGCCCGGGGTCTTCAGGACATGTCCAGGTGGTCAATTCCATGGGGCTAAAGCCCCTTCCCATCAGGAGATGCAGAGCCAGGCTCCGTGCCAGGCCCTGCTCCGCCCAGAGGGATCCGGGATGTGTCTCCAGAGCTCTGGGGGGGGCTCTCCCGGCTCAGGCTCCCCGTGTCAGGTCGGATTTCTCCGTGGGGAGCCGGGAGCAGTTCCTGTGGCCRGGGATCATTACCCGCACGTCCCACTGACACACAAACCCTGGCACRCAGGTCTCCCAGTATTCCCAGTACCCCAACGGGGCTGGGGGCTGCAGCCCACGCAGGGAAGGGATTGGAGCRCACTCTGAGCTGGGAGCAGGATGTTCCATCCCTCCTTCAAATTAAAAAAATCTCCTGTGCATCCATCTCCCGCGCCACGGGAGGCATTTCCCAGCCGCCATAACGGATTTGGAGCCGGGAACCAGAAGATAAAATAATTTACTAATTGGAAGTGGCACCAAACATTTTGCCTCTTGCCCTGGCTGTGATCTCGGGGGCAAGTGGCTGGCAGCTCTCCAGGAGACGGAGCAAAGGGGCGGCGGCAGCGCCGAGGTGGCCGGGGTGCCGCTCCGGGAGCCCCACCCTATTGTTTCCGCAGCGCTCTGTCACCTTTAATTACGCCCGGAGATGCCCATCAAAGGCAGAGCTGGGTGCAAGGCTGAGGAGGAGTGACAGGGCTGGTGCAGAGGAATTTCACACAACAGCCCAGGCATTTTCTAGCTCACTGACTCGTTTTCCCTATTTTTTTTTTTTTTCGGATGGCTTTGCACTTGGCAGCCCTGGGCAGGCTGGCGCACGGGGAGAGAGCAGCTCTCTCCAGAGCCAGGAGAAGCCAAAAGTCTTCATTCACTCATTTCCTCATTCACTGCCTCCACAACATCCGTTTATTTACGATGCTGCTCCACTGGGCTCGGAGCTGTGGTCACCAGAGCTGTGGTGGCACCGCTCCCCTGCTCCCAGGTGGTGGCCCCAGGCCACCGTGGCAAGTGCTGGGCACCTGGGGGGTGGCACCTGGAGCTTGGGGTGGCACCCGGAGCTGGGGCTGCCCTCCTGCAGCTGTAAAACATCTGCCACTGTTCCCACCATCCTGCCCGTGTGTCCCCACTGTGTCACCCACCCCCTGCTGCTCAGTGAGGACATGGATCCCTCCCATCCCTGAATTCCCAGTGAGGATCCCTCCCATCCCTGAATTCCCAGTGAGGATCCCTCATCCCTGAATTCCCAGTGAGGATCCCTCATCCCTGAATTCCCAGTGAGGATCCTTCCCATCCCTGAATTCCCAGTGAGGATCCCTCATCCCCGAATTCCCAGTGAGGATCCCTCTGATCCCTGAGTTCCCAGTGAGGATCCCTCTCATCCCTGAGTTCCCAGTGAGAACCTGCACAAGCCTCATCATTTTAACCATTTGAATGGCAGCCTCGAGGCTGTTGCTCTGTGAGTCCAGGGCCTGCCTGGTAAAACTGGCTATGCCCCATTTTCCAGACATCCCAGGGGATTGCTCCAAAGGTGGAGCCACAGAGTTCATCCTGCAGGATCCTCACCAGCTCAGGGAAGGGCAGGATGGGGATGAGCAGGAGAGGAAGGAATGGGTGGTAGAGGAAGGGGAGGCTTTGCCAGCAGGGATGAAGTTGGAAACCCCATGGGACATTCCATGGGACATGGGGACACCTTACACACCCCACTCCTGCAGGAGCCATGGCTGGAGAGAGGGGGCAGCTCTTGGGAGTGCAGAGCAGGAGCACAGCCAGGTCTGGATCTCAGAAGCTTCCAAGGAATGGGCAGGGAGCGAGCCCAGGGAGCTCCCCCTGCACAGGAGGCAGAACTTGTGCCCTGGGCAGTGCCCAGCCGTGCCCAGATTGTGCAGAGAGGCYGTGCAGTGTCCCTGCCTGGGGCTATTGCAGAGCTGTGTGGGCACTGCTGTGCCCTGTGCTCTGGGATGGCCCTGCTGGAGCAGGGAGGTGGYACCAGAGGAWCCTCYCCACCCGACCCAGTCTGGGATCCCGCCATTCCATGATTTCCCAGTCCCTGTTAAACACAACAAAGACACCAACAGGGTTTGTGGCTCTGTGACATTCCCAGCGCGGCAAAACGGGCAGAGCCTCAAAGGAAGCGATGAGAAACCCGCAGAGAAGGTTTCACCCAACCTGGCGCTTGTCCGGTCCCCGACAGCACCGGGGTGAGCTCATCGAAATTCCGGCCGCCCTGTGCCCCGATCCCACGGCTTTGTGCCCAGCCGGCGCTCCCGAGCCACTCCCGGCTGGATAAATGCTTGTCTTAAGTTGCCATCTAGGGGAGCGCACGGCGGCRGTGGCGGGAGGGAGGTGCCGGAGCCGAGCACACCAAAAGCCTCGAGGGGCTTTGTGCTCCTCCATGGGAGAAGCGGCTGCCGCGCAAACGGCGCCCCAGAATGGAAATGAGCGAYTTCAGCCGCCCCGAACGCGGCTCGGTGATGACAAACACATGGCTTGGGAAGCCTGGGAACACGCAGGGAACCGAGTGTTTATAAACTCCAAGAGCTTGGTTGGTGAGGAGAGGGGGATGCTCCGGGGGGGGTGGATTTCCCCCAGGAGAGGATTTAGGGTCCAATCCTGGGAAATATTTGGATGTTGGAGTGGAAATCGCTCTGAGCTGTCTCCTGGGATTTGCCCCTTGACTTGCAGGCTGCGGTCGCTGCTGGCAGGGGCAGCTCGGGGCAGGGCACAGGGGGTGACCGGGCTCGCTCCCGCTGCCGAGTATCCCAGGGGAGCTTCCCCCAGATCGCCCCTGGCATGTTCRGCGTGTCCCGGGTCAGTCAGGGCGTGTTCATGTGGGGATTTCTACCCACTCGTTTTGTGCTGCTAAAAGGGGARTTATAAAAAGAGATGGGAGCAGGGCGAGATCTCCAGTGAGGCTGARTGAGGCTGAATCCGGGTTAAATCCAGAGCAGCACAGGATGAAAATAAACCCGGTGGGGCTCGAGAGCAGAGGAGAAAACACGAGGAAGGAGCAGAGAGCGGGGGGAAGTCGGGTGAGGGCGGATGGGGGCACTGCTGATGGCAYATCCCTCGCGGCACAGCCGCTCCTGGATGCCGGCTCCTCCCGCAGGTCGTTCCCCAGGTCTTTCCCAGGTCTTTTCCCAAGTCCCAGCTCCCTCAGCCGGCTGCGGAGCCGCGCCGCTTCCCTGGAAAGCGCCGGCAGCTSGGCAGACAAAAGGTTGGCTTATCGCGGCGGCGGCTCGCTGCTCGCAGCCCTTTCCTCCAGAAGGGCACCGCGTTCCTATTGTTGTCACACAAATCGCTTCCCCTGCCAGTTCCTTCCCTTCCAGGCTACCGAGTGCAGCTTGGCTCGGCTCCCTCTGGACTCATTTGATGAGAGATAATTATCTTGTTAATATCATCTTATTTTCTTAAGTCCCAGACTCTCTTTTATTAATTCTGTCAGTCGCTGGTTGTGTTGCTCTTAGGTCCGTGACTTTTCAAAACACTCTTAGCAGGCACTTCTGGGAGAAAGTCGGGAAAAGAACAACTTCGCTGGGAGAATGTAAATATTGACATTTTTTCACAATGGAGGTTTTTAATCGGCTCCTCCTCGCAGGGCTGGCCGCCGTGGGAACCGCTTGGCCGCTGTGTCCGTGGGTGGGATGCGGCTGCGGCGGGAGATGCTCGGGATCCGCTGCTCCCTCAGGAAGCAGGGGAGAGGAGCAGGGGCAGGAATTCCACCTGCAGGGAGCGGGAGGTGCCTCAGGACACGGAAAACGAGTGGCACCCCTGGCACGGGGCCCTCTGTGCTCCATCCCTGTGCTGAGTCAGCTGGATGCTGCAGGAAAGGGATGGAAAATGGGAATGGAGTGTGGATGTGGGGTGGATTGTAGGGAAAGGCTCCATTCCAACTGTCCAAGAGCTATACCCTGAATGCAGCAGGAAAGGGATGGAAAATGGGAAAGGAACATAGATGTGGGGTGGATTGCAGAGAAAGGCTCTGTTCCCACTATCCAAGGGCTCTCTGGGAGWTGGGGATGTGGCTGACCCGAGCCAGGGGAAGCCTGAGATCCCACAAAACCTTTCTGAGTMTTTCAGAGCTCCTTTGCAAGAACATTCATGATCGTTCCTAAAGTGAACAGTGCAATTGTGTTATCCCAAATAATCCTACASACGGCTCATTACAGAGCACACCTGGAGCTGCAGCCCCCAGCATTGTCCCTGTGCCCTTGTCCTGTGTTTCCCAACAGGAATGCCAGGGAGGATCCCACCTTCCCTGGCAGCACATCCTCCCTGCATCCCTCACCATCAAGGGAACACATTGTGGGGCTGCAGAGGGGACCCAAAGAACACCCAGATCCTCCTGGATCCCGCAGCACTGCCCTGGGGCACTGTGAGGGCGTTCAGCTCCACAGGGATAAGGAGCTTTTGAGATTTGTCAGGGGAAAAGAGCTATTTTAGCACCAGCTGGAGGGGGCAGGGGGATCTTCCTTTTCAGGGCAGCTCAAAGGAGAATTTGAGCAAGGCCTCATTTTGTGTGAGAAACAACCTTTCTCCCAGCACCACTTCAGATATGCAAAGGGTTTTTCCCCCCTTGGATCAGGGCCCCAATCCCTCTAAAACAAAGCAGCAGTGTGAATGCRAGGTTGGAAGTGAAGTGTGTTCTGAAGGATTTTCTGAATCAGGATGGAAGCACAAACCTCTTCTCTTTGACTCGAAGGGTTTTTTTCCTTTTTGCTTTTCAATAACACAGATCTCAACCTCATTCAAGGCAGAGAAAATGAGGGGGTCGGGCTGAATTCCTCGCTGCCAGCAGCAGAATCCATTAAGCTCCTCCTGCTCGCAGGAAAGAGCTGTTTGGTCCCAGTTTGTGCTCACGCTGTGCCTGGCKCTGGAGCATCCCAGAGCTTCCCAGGGCTGCATTAAACATAGGATTTAAAATCTGCAGCACGCACCAAAGCTGTGGATCCCTGCTCCAGGGCTCAGGCTCATTTATTCCAGGGACCCAACTCATTCACTGGCAAGGCAGAGAAGTGTTTTCAGCAGTGGGAGATGGACCTCCAGAATTTGATCCATAAGAATCCAGTTTTTTATGATTTGGATATTTTTTTATAGAGGGTCATTTTGCATTCCTTTGTGGGGTCACCCCACAGGCTCCACTGGGCAGAGAGAAATGGGATGATTAGAAATAAAATCATGAAAATGATTCATGTCACAATGGGAGAAAACTCAAAAGGGTTGAAACAGATAAACAGCCTGGAGTTGCTAACTTGGTCAYCACCATGGAGAAAGAAGGGAAAGAGGGAAAGGGAGAGGAACAGGGGTGCAGGGAGATGATGGGTGAGGGAACAGAGGGAAAAGGGTGGGGAGGAAAAGGGTGAATGGTTTCCCCAGTTCCCCTGGGAATGGCAGCCTGGCTGCTCCTCGCTCTCCAGGCAGCTTTGTGGGAAGGTTTGCTCTCCGTGCATGCCAAGTGCTGCTCTCCAGGGATGTAGCTCAGCTCCAGAGGCTCAGATCCAACAGGAAACAGGGACTGCACCTTGATTAGGTCTGGAACAGACCYGGGAGCAAGGATCTGTGGATTGATTACAGCAGCCCAAGGTGCATTTATTGCATTTACCGAAACATCAAGCATAGTCCAGGAGATGGGAGACAGGGAAGCAGAATTTGGGCTCCTGGAGCTGCTGCCCCCCTCTGTAGATCCGAAATCCCAAAGACAGCATTCAGAGCGGGCTGGGAGTCCCTGTCCCCACACTGCAGCACAGCAGAGGTGACACCACAGCCTCCTCTGCCCGCTCCTCGTGCCAGGAGCTCCAGCTCCAGGGTGGGAATGGGAATTGCTGCCGGGATCCCGGGGGAGCTGCTGAGGCTGTGGCAAAGTGCCCTCATTACAGCTCAAATTCGTTCTCACCCAGACTGGAAGGGGGCTTCAGGAGTTGTTCAAGAAGCCACAGCCCCCTGTCTTCTGATCAAATCTCTCCTTTTCAACGAAAAAAAAAAAAAAAAAAATCCTGAGAGCTCCAAGGTGAGGGATGGCAGATCCAGGGTGGCCAAGCATCCATCAGCTGCTGATCTTTGTCAGCCCCACATTCCCAGGAATGCCCTGTAGGGATTTGAGGTTTGTCCTGCTCTGCCCATCCCCTGGCAGGGATGGAGCTGGGATCAAGCAGGATTTGCCTGCTGCCATCAAGGCAAACACAGCCCAAATATGGAGCAAAATCCATGGGTAAGGAGCAGGGGGGTTGCAAACCAGTTCAAAGTCCTCTGCCTGAGAGGAGCTCCCCAAGTGAGCACTGCCTCCTGTTTTGGGGTTTTGCCTATTTTCTACCTTGTTTCCTGTCCCAGGCTGCAGCCAGCCCAGAAATGGGAATGTCCCCACCTGCTCTCCTCCCAAACCCATCGCTCTGGGATCCTCACAGACATTCAGGAGCTCATTTGCWCCGGGTTCTGCATTGTGAAGGGTTTTATGAAGATTAAATGGATCCATTAGTGTGAGATACCCAGCTCGAGACACCTGGTCCCTGTTTGCTTTTTCTTTCATGTTATTTGTGTGTTTTCCCTTTGTTGTTTTTTCCTATTTTCCTTTCTTTTTGAAAGCAAATTTTTCTAAGGAGAGCTYGTGTGCTCAGAGCAAGGCTCCCAGTGAGTCCAGCTGTGGCACAACCGCTCAGCCTTCAGCAACCCCAGGTCTCAGCTGGATGCCAGAAAAGGAGGAACACCTCAGAAATCACCRGAGAAATAAATATCCAGAGCTCAGGAATTCCTGGCTCGAGGTGGGAGAGCTGYAGCAGGGATGCAGGGACAGGGATAGGTGCTTTTCCAGTCTGCCACCCAATCATTTCAATCCTTCCCACCAGGACTGGCCTTTTTTTCTAAGACTTTCCCAGTTTTACAACAAATGGAGCGTCCTGCAGGATAAGCCCTGACTCCACACTCATTCCCAGTGGGCTAGACCTGGAAAAGGAAGGAAATTATGTCCATGCAACCAGAAATACAAACTCAAAGTTGCTGTAGAATTCAAAATAATGCCCTGAAAGTCAGCATAATATTCATTTTTATGGCGTATGTCGTTTGTGGTCTTTAAAAGAAAAGTACCAACGGAGGATAGTTCAATTTACCAACGGAGGATAGTTCAATTATGAGCCACCAGACTGATCCCCCCAGCTCGTCTGGGGACTTCTCCCTGTGCCACCCGGTGCTGGCTGCTCCTCCTCGCAGGCACCCCCTGTTCCTGGGAAGCGGCTGCCCCGGGGCTCCGCCACATGCTCGGGCATTTCCGAGCAGCCCGTGCATTTTCCGGAGTCTGCTCCTCTCAAACGGGGGGGCCGGGTTAATTCCAGGCAATTTGTCACCCGGGCAGCACAGCAGGTGGCAGGGCCAGCAGTGAGAGCGGCGATCAAAGAGCGCCCGGTGGGTCCGTGTGTGCCGGGCTCGGGGATGCTCAGCCTCATCRCCGATAACGCTCCGGCTCCCCGTGCGGGGCATCCATCATTTTCCTGTTGGTTATCATTTCCCATCATGTGTCTCCTGTGCATTTTTAATTGGTTAATTACTTTATTCATATACTAAGCACACCCTGAAGCGGYGGTTATTAGCGGCATTAAGTGCCCCGTTCGTGCTGTACATCCTCGCCGAGCTCTCCGCGGCTCTTTCCCGGCCCTCATCCTTCCTCCCCGCGCGATCCCCGCCGCTTCCTCAGCCGCACGCTCCGGCCCTCCTCTCATTAGTTTATTATCTACCTGCTTATCAGCCCCGCTCCCCAGCTCCTCATTACTGCCGCCGCAATTACAGCCCCGAACATTCCACCCCGATCCGGCGGGGCGCAGGAATTCCAGCTAACAGCTCCCCACAGCCCTCCCGGGTTACGCCTTCCCGGCTTTAATGAGCAGCGGAGCTGTTTGTTCACACCTCACCCCGGGGACGGTGCGTTCTGCCTCGGCTTAAAAACCCCCGGGAGGAAATCCAACCCTTCCCTGATTCCTGCCGCAGTTTGGGAAGGGATTGGAGGCGCTGGAGGAACTGAGAACCTTCAGCGGGAAAAGGATGCAAAGACAGGATGGGCCAAACAGCAACAGGGAGCTGGGCTGGGATGAATCCAGGCTGGGATGAGCAGCTGGGGCAGCGCTGGGAGGAGGATTTGGGGGTGCTGGGGGTGAGAGCTGGACCTGCCCCAGCCCTGAACCCCCGAGCCCTGGGCTGAGCCCCAGTGTGGGCAGCAGGGGAGGGGATGGGGGGATTCTGCCCCTGTGCTCAGGTGAGACCCCACCTGCAGAGCTGCCCCAGCCCTGGGGCCCAGCACAGGGAGGAGCTGCAGCTGCTGGAGCCAGGCCAGAGGAGGCACCAGGATGGGCAGAGGGATGGAGCAGCTCTGCTGGGAGGAAAGGCTGGGAGAGCTGGGATCGTTCACCTGGAGAGGAGGGGCAGTGCAGGAGGGCTGACCCTGCCCCTGTTCTTGGATTTGCTCAGCCAGAACAGAGTGAAATTTCCACAGTGACCCCTGGGGCAATGAATGATTATTGGAGGGGCTTTCCAGATATTCCCATCCTGCCCCCACCAGTTTTGTTCTTCCTGGAAATCTCCCAGGCACAAAAATGTCCTGCCAGGCTCACTCTCCTCACCTGCAGCACACATCCCAGAGAGTTTGTTTTGTAATCCTGCTTTTTCTGCTGGGAAGCCCAGCTGGGAGCTCAGCCCCTCCTGCTCCTTTCCTTGGGTTTGCGTCCTCAAGCCGAACCTTGTGCCAGAAATAGGGTCAGCTGGAGCATGGGTATAGGTGCCCTGCCCTTTCCCATGGCTCTGTGATCCCAAAATACCACARTCCCCACCCAGCTGGGAGAGCAGGCTCCCACACCGGGGCATTTTGTGTATTTAAAGCTCAGCCTGTGCTGTAATTCCGTGTGCAATATTAATTATCCAGCTCCCACTGTTGCCATGACGCTCCTTAAAGCCATCAAAGCCATCACAGGCACGTCCCACCTCCACCCCACCCTCCTGCTGGCTCCTGGACTCCAGCCCCAGTGCCCGTGCTCCGGGGTCACCAACCCCTCTGCCCAGCAGGAAGGCCACATTGGGACTTCTGGAAGTTGTGTCCAATTCCCAAGCTGCATTCCAAGAAGTGCCCAGCTCCAAAYGTGCCCATTTTTAGGTCAAACTGCAGAATTACAGTTTCCTTAGCACGACGTTGCCCTATCTTTAGAAGCTAAAAGGGATGTTTAGAGTCAGGAGGAGAAAGGAAGAAAGAGATGCAGGGGGGTGGGGTGAATAAACACAGCCCTGGAAAAGACACAAATCTGAGATCAAAAGGGAATGAGCCAAATTGTGAAGAACCTGATGTCTGCAGCATTTACATCCGTCAGTGCTGGCACCTGAGAAACCTCACAGGCAGTGACAGAACAGCACAGGGAGCCTCCCCCTCCTGCCCCGGGCACAGCCCCAACACTGCAGGGAAACCTTGAACACATCCCAGAACTGCCAGGGGGTCAAGTGTGTTTCACCTGCMATGAGGGTTAGTGCAAGGGAAATAAGGATTTGTGCTGGGAAARGCTTCTTCCAGAAATCCAGAAGGATTTTCCCCCCCTGACAGCCCCGGCAGGTCCCTGCAGGGTGTGGGGTCTGTGGTCAGTCCAAGGCACAGTAGCACCTCCAGGGCTGACCTGGACCCCAAAATGCTTCCAGCTCCCTCTGTGATGAGGAAGATGGAGCAGCTCTGCTGGAAGGAAAGGCTGGGAGAGCTGGGATTGTTCACCTGGAGAGGAGAAGCTTTGGGGTGACTGAATTGTGGCCTTGCAGGGCCTGAAGGAGCTGAAAGGAAAATGGAGACGATTTCCAAGGGCCCAGAATGACAGGAGAAGGGGGAATGGCTTCCCACTGCCAGATCGTGGGTTTAGACTGGATATCAGTAAAAAAATTCTTCCCTGTGATTTTTGCACAGGAAGACAGTGCTAGGACAAGTGGCAATGGTTTTAAAGCCAAAGAGAGAGATTTACATGGGATTTTGGGGAGAGCCCTTCCCCTGGGAGGGTGGGGAGGCCCTGGCACAGGGTTGGACATTGGGATGTGGAGCACCCTGAGATGGTGGGACGTGTCCCTGCCCATGGCAGAGGTGAAGAACTTCTTCCTAAACCTCTCCTTTTTCAGTTTCCAGCTGTCCCCCCTTCCTCCATCCCTGCTAACGATGAGATGTTGTCCTTACACTTTTCCTCATTCCCYGGAGTTTTCCCTTCCTCCTGCTCCCACATCCGGCCCCAGCTGGGAACAGGGAGCTGCAAAGCAGCGAGCTGGGTGTGCTGCGGGGGGGATGTGAGCAGATCGTGAAGTTCTGCTCCCGAAATGCCACTCCTGACAATGTTCACACCTAGAGCAGCTGGCGCCCTTCTCCCTGTGCCAGGCTGTGCTGGGAATGAGCTCCTGGCTGGGAACAGCCCAGCTCCCAGCTCTGCTCCTGCAATCAGAGGCTGTGCCAGGAGCCGAGCAGGATTTGTCCCGATATTATCAGTGATAAAGGAGCCTCCGGTGTGAGAGATGAGTCCATTTCCAATCCATCTGTATCTACATCTAAAAAAGCTTTCATTTTCCCCAGCGCCTGCCGTGGATTCCCGGGATAAATTGCTGCCATAGCTTAGCTCCCGACTCCATTACATCCCATTGAAATCCCCTTCATTATCCCGAGGAGCGATGTGACACCAAAAGCTTGTCTCGGGAATTTATGACACAGCTGAGACTCTTAGATCCACTCAACCCCATTAAAACCTTCTCCCTTATAAAACATGCACCTTGTTAGGCACCTCAGCAGCAGCCTGGCCCCCGTTCCCCAGGAAGCAGGCGTGAAGAGCTCATTCCAAGGATGGAATCCCTCCCTGGCTGTGCTGCTCCTGAGAGCTTTGTGCAGCCATCCTTTATTCCCAGTTTGCTCAGCTGGTCAGGACAAAGGCAAACACACCCCACTGGCCAAAGCCAGGTTTTCTGYCAGGTCCTTCCTGCCAGAAAGCCTGGAGAAAGGGATTTGGGGTGAAAAGGGAATTGGGGTGGAACTGTGACCTGAAATCCACAGCAAAACGCAGTGTTTGGGTTTGTTTAAAGCCATTAAATKAAAGTAAATTTACTCTCAAAAGCTCCTTAAAAAACGCGACCTGGGATTCCAACAGCATRTGCTGAGCTCCTGACCCCTCCTCCACCCTGCTCCCTGCTTGTGGATGTGCTCAGAGAGGAATTTCTGTCCGATCCCTGTTTCCTGGATGTGCCTGGAGCAACCCCCAGAGCTGGGGAAGCGGGAGAAGAGGGGAGGGAYGTGGGGGTGCTGGGAAAGCACCCTGAATGTTCCCACCTCCATCCCCTCTCCCCATCCCACACTCACTGCAGCTCCACCAGGCTCACCCCCATCCCACAGCCCAGGCCACATTCCCAGGACACAGGACCCTTCCTGCTGGGAAGAGCTGGAACATCTCATCCCCAAGGAAGTGATTCTGTTTCTCTCCCACACTCTGCCCCCTTTTCCACCTCTCAGCATTCCCCCCCAGCTCCAGGCTGTGCCCTACAGGAGTGCAGGTCTGGGAACTGCTCATTATTTCAGGTAAATCCGTTGTGTTTTCCTCTCTTTGCACCTCATTCTGTCCCATCTCACTGCTGTTTGCTGTTCTGGATTATGCAAATCCAAATAAAATCGAAATTGAAGCCAGGAAGGTCAGCAGAGCCTGCAGCCGCTCCTGCTGTGTCACCAAGTCCCCTCTGTGCCACTGCTGGGGTGGCTTTGTCCCTTCTCTGTCCTGGGAGTACCCAACTCTTGCCAGCATCCCAAAGCAGCCCTGGCAGGAGGAACAACCCCCTGTGTGGGGTCACAATCAGCTCTGACCTTCTGCTGCTGCTGCTTCCCAAAGGCCCCRCATCCCTCAGTGCTCCTGGGGTGTKCARGACTCAGCWCATCCCTGCTCTCCCAGGGATAATTCTCCCTGGAGATAGGAAATTCTCTGGGGAGCTGGAGTGACTCTGCTTTGGGATAAGTGAGTTTGTGCAAAGAAGGAAGGTGAAATCCTAGAAAAAAGCTAACAGGGAAGAGCAGGTGATCTGTGTGGATCACACAGACATTCCTGGATCTGGAGAATTCCAGAGCCTTTCCATGCAGTGGAGTAAGCAGTGAACACCTCATGGTCACTCAGCTGCAGCCAGACAGGCTCAGGTGCTCCTGAAGCCATGGATGGCCCCGAGCAGGAGCTCAGGGGTCAGGGATGTTGAAGGAGCTCTGTCCTCCCTCATTCCCAAGGCCAAGACTTTTCCCAGCTTGTCCCCATGTCCAGCCCACAATTCCCAGCCGGTTTGGGCASCTTCTTTCAAAAGACATCCAACTTCAAGGGAAAACTGAATGAAGAAGGATCACCCACCTGCTCCACGGGTTGTTTATGACTAATTCCCTTCCCTGCTGGAATGTGTCTCCTTTTCAGGTGGAATTTGTCTAATTTCAGCTTCCAGCCACCWCATCTTGTTACACCTTTGATCGCCAGATTAAAGAGCTCTTGAGTCTCAAATAAATTCTCCTCTGCTGGGGACTCCCAGCCTTGTGCCAAGCAAGGATTCAAAGTGCTTTTCACGAAGCCTTTCATTAGAGAGCCAGGTGTTTGACTTGGTGTCTTCTTTTAAAATTTCATTGACTTTTATAGCTGTTTCTTGGATTCTTTCCATGTTTCCATCCAGTGTGACCTGGAACTGGACACTGAGCTCACCCAGTGCTCTCATGAAAGCCATGCACGGTTCCACAGAACTGGGAAGTTCTTTTCTTCAGGAACTTCCAGTTCAGAAGGTCCCACCTGCTTCCATGCACTTTTCTAGTCCGTGTCCAGCAGCGTSTGGATATTTTTGTTCTTGGAAGTGTGGATCTTCATCTCACTGACCCAAAATTCARGTTCCTGGAACAAATTCAGCCTCCAGGTGATTCATGCTGCCCTGGCCACGTTTACCTCCCTGCTGGGCTTTGGATCCTCTTTAATTCTTATCTCTCCAGACTCTGCACTCCCTTGCAGGTCATGGATAAATACTCTTGGCTCTCCTCAGGAAAACCTGGCTCTGATTGATGGTTTGGCCTGGAAACTGCTGAGGATGGTCCTCCCAGGCCTGAGGGACAGAGGATTCCCTGCATCCCAGCAGCACCTTTGGGATGATGGCTCACACACCATCAGCACCTTCACCTGCCTGGACTTCCCCCAGTTTCTGGCTGGACCAAAAGCTGTGGAGGGAGTGGGAAGCAGAATTGGAACAGATGGAATGATGGATGTGTGTGCACAGGTCCTGCTCCAGCAGGGATCCGGGGCTGTGGGCCTGGAAATCACTGCCAGGGTCTGCAGGGTTTTAATGACAACCCAGGAGAAGGGGGAGGCTCCAAAGCAGGGCAGAGGGACACACAAAGGAGGGCTTAGGAGTGTGGCAGGAGTAGAATCAGCTCCATGGAAATCAGCTGTTCCCAAGGGAATGCAAACCTGGGCACACCCAAGGGAGGAAGAGGAKGGTTGGGATTCCAGGGGTTCTGCCTGCAGCCAGCAGCCAGGGCAGCTCCAGAGGTGGGAAATCCCAGCAGCGGGGAATCAAACCTCTCCTTTAAGACAATCAGGAAACCTTAGTGTTTCTGGGAGGGCCTGTCCCATCTGCTTGGTGCCACATTTTGGGATCCCTCCAGCAYGGTAAAGTAAGATGGAAGATGATTTCTCTGGAAAACTCCTCTTTAATCACTTCAACTGAACAGATCTTGTTGCAGGAGGAGAAATTAAATGCACMCCTGGAGAACTGTGGAAATCACCCTTGTGGGGTTATGGAAAAGGGGAGAATGGCTCCTCTGGAAGTTCAYACCAAAGTTCAGGAGGGAAAAGGAAAAAAATGCACAGGAAACACCATAAAATGTGAGGAGAAGGTTCCTCCCCATGGGGCAGGTCAAGAACCTGAACAAGGACCTAAAGAAGTGGAGGCATYTTTATCCTTGGAGATCTCCATCCTTCAAGATCTTCATCCCTAGAGATCTTCATCCTTGAAGATCTTTATTCTTCATCCTTCAACATCTTCATCATTCATCCCTCAAGATCTTCAGTCTTCATCCTTGGAGATCTTCATCCTCCATCTTTTAAGATCAGCATCCTTCAAGATCTTTACTCTTCATCCTTCAAGATCTCCATCCTTCAAGATCTTTACTCTTCATCCTTCAAGATCTTCATCATCCATCCTTTGAGATCTTAGTTCTTCATCCTTTGAGATCTATTTCCTTCAGCATCTTCATCCTCCATCCTTCAAGATCTTCCTCTTTCGTCCTTCAAGATCTTCATTTTCCATCCTTCATGATCTTCATCCTTCAAAGCCAGCAGCAGTGCCCTGACCAACCTGAGCTGAGCTTGAAGCTGCTCCTGCTTAGAGCAGAAAGCAGAACTAAAGAGCTACTGAGGGCTCTTAAATTCCATAATTTTATGGTTCTCCAGCACTTCCACGATCAGTTTTTCCAGCAGTTTAGGAGCAGTGACACTGTGCAAGCCAACAGCTGGGGTGCACACTGGTTTTCTCTGGATTTTCACTCCAYATTCCCTCAGGAATATTCAGATCCTGTGCCTCCACAGCAAACAGACTGAAGAATGGACCTCAAATCATCCTGGGAGGACCTCCTCCCTCCAAACTGGGCCCTCCGCAGCTTTCAAACTCACTCAAAAATGTGATCGCCCACCAAACTTGAGGCAGAAATTTTGTATTTCTGGGTGAAAATTTCTGATCTCTAAGTTTTTGACTTTTTTTTTTTTTTTTTTGCACAAAAACTCTAATCTTTTTGCCTCTCCAAACCTCTCAGTGAAGGTTATTGGGTCACCTCAGTGCTGCCCAGAAGGGCTGGAGCAGCTTGGCTGCCCTCAGGATGTGCAGGAAGGAGCTTTGTAACAAAACCCTGAACCCCCAGAGATGGAGATTTACCTGAAATGGCTGCTGGGGCTGAATGTGTATTTGTCATTATTCTACCAGAGCGTCTGCAGCCCTTGGGGTGTGTCTCAGGTTCCATGGAAGGTGTACCCAAAGCAGTCTGTGTTCTATCACCATCTCCATGAGCTGTTAAACCAGRTGGGGMAGAGCTCTTTATYCTCAGATTCTGTGATTCTGTGAACCCCCCAGCCAAAGCTCCTTCCCAATCCCGAACTGCTCGTGCAATGTCAGGATTAAAACAGTTAAAACAGTAACAGTGTACGCCTGGGAGCTGCAGATGGGAAGCAGAGGCAGGGGAGGCCGGGCGGCAGTGGCGGAAGCTCCGCTAATGATGGCAGTAAATTGGATCAGAAGGATTTGCTCCTTTTGGGAAGAGGGATGGAAGAGCTGAGGCTGTTCTCGTTGGCACTAAACTCATTCTGTTGTTTACACTGTGCCTTCCTGCTCCATGATGAAAATCCCACCTTGCCTTGGATATTCCAGGTGGGAAGAGCAGGGGTAAGCCAAAGGTTCGTGGTGATGTTGGATCCCTGCTGTAATTGGTTTGGGTTTTTCTTATGGGCTTGTTGGGATAATCTTGGGTGCAGGGAAGGATGTTGGGGTGGTTGGTGTTGGGTGACAGCAGGGGACACGAGTGGGAGGCTGGGGACAAAGGCTGATGGGTAAAAGGYGTGGTTTGGGTGTGGAGTGTCACAGGGAGAGGAAATCCCAGGWTCACYGAGGTTGGAAAAGCCCTCCCAGACCATCARTTCCAACCTCTGTCCAATCCCCACYGTGTCCCCAGCCCAGAGCACTCAGTGCCACCTCCAGCCCTTCCTTGGACACCTTCAGGGATGGGCACTCCAAACCTCCCTGGGCAGCCCCTGCCAAGGCCTGACCACCCTTTCCATGGGGAAATTCCTGCTGATGTCCCCCCTGCCCATCCCCAGCCCAGCCTGAGGCCGTTCCCTCTCCTCCTGTCCCTGTTCCCTGGAGCAGAGCCCGACCCCCCCGGCTGTCCCCTCCTGTCAGGGAGCTGTGCAGAGCCACAAGGTCCCCCCTGATCCCCCTTTGCTCCAGGCTGAGCCCCTTTCCCAGCTCCCTCAGCCACTCCTGGGGCTACAGACCCTTCCCCAGTTCCATTCCCTGCCATGGACACGCTCCAGACCCTTCCCCAGCTCTGCAGTCCAGAGGTGCCACGGGCTGGGTGACAGAGAGGTCCTGCAGGGTGAGAGCCTGGCCCCATCTCTGTCAGGATCTGCCAGGTCACGGAGCCCTCCAAGGGCACTGAGGATGGAGAAGAGGCTCCAGATGGCCTCAAGGACAGGGAGAGAGCAAGACCAGGGAGTGAGACCCGACTGTGCCACATCCCACCCGTGGCCAGCAGCCGGAACAGCCCGGGGACTGGCAGGAGCTCTCCCTGGCAGGAATCCTTCTCTGTGTCCCTCAGCCTCCAGTCTGGTGCTCCCCCAGCTCACCACCCACTGCCCAACCCTCATCCTGCTGGGAAGCAGGAGCTGGGAGCTGCCAGTCCATCYCTGGCAGGACTCACCCTCTGTCACACGGCATCTCTGCCACCCTTCTGTTCCAGCCTGGATACCTGAGCTGGAATTTGGCCTCTTTCCAGCACTTGGGAATGATTCCTGTGGCCCTTGTAGGTGCTCAGAGGAGCTCAGATGTGAGGACACTGCAGGGAATGAGCGTCACCCAGCAGCATTTTCCTGCCTGGAAGCAGCTCTGACCAGGCTGTGCAAAGGAGCTGCAGGAAAGGAGCTCTGGGATGGACCCAGATGTCAAATCCTCCAAGTCCTTGCTCTGGGAAGCTCAGCCTGTCTCATCAGGGCAATAGAAGACAGGATCAAGGAAACTCTGACCACCCCATCAGCTTGAAGTTGGCTTCTGTGCCCAAAAATTCTCCCCTGGGGAGCCCAGGAGCCCTGGTACCTCTCTAGAGCAGAGAACAAAAAGCTGCTCCATCATCAAACCCATCCCTGTGCTGGGGGCTGCCTGGGGTGCAGATTACAATGGATGGGAGAAGTTTCCATGGATGTGAGCAGTTTCCATGGATGTGTGCAGTTTTCTATGGATCTGAGCAGTTTTCCATGGATGTAAGCAGTTTTTAATTGATGTGAGCAGATTTCCATGGATGTGAGCAGTTTTCCGTGGATGTTGGCAGTTTCCATGGTTGTGAGCAGTTTCTCTTGGATCTGTGTGCAGTTTTCCATGGATATGAGCAGTTTTCCACGGATGTGAGCAGTTTTCCATGGATGTTTGCCATTTTCCATGGATGTTTAGGTTTTCCATGGATATGAGCAGTTTTCCATGGATGTTTGCAGTTTTCCATGGATTTGTACAGTTTTCCATGGATNAACAAAAAGCTGCTCCATCATCAAACCCATCCCTGTGCTGGGGGCTGCCTGGGGTGCAGATTACAATGGATGGGAGAGGTTTCCATGGATGTGAGCAATTTTTAATTGATGTGAGCAGATTTCCATGGATGTGAGCAGTTTTCCATGGATGTTGGCAGTTTCCATGGTTGTGAGCAGTTTCTCTTGGATCCGTGTGCAGTTTTCCATGGATGTTTGCCATTTTCCATGGATGTTTACAGTTTTCCATGGATATGAGCAGTTTTCCATGGATATTTACAGTTTTCCATGGATATGAGCAGTTTTCCATGGATGTTCACAGTTTTCCATGGATGCTTACAGTTTTCCATGGATGTTCACAATTTTCCATGGATATGAGCAGTTTTCCACGCATGTTTGCCGTTTTCCATGGATTTTTGCAGTCACTGTTGCGCTCTCCTCCTGCCAGAGCTTCCCAGTGTTCCCAGCTCCCATGGCCCAGTCCAGCYCCATGACTCCCTGGTGTACAAAGGACAAAAGCTCAGGAGGGCYAGACTGCTCCCAGGGAAGGCAGAGGTGTTCCCTGGATTCTGTGCCACCAGGAGAACACATTCCTCCCTCTTTTCCCACTGCCTGCCAGAGGGGGAACTCTGTGTGAGATTAAACAGCACTGGGAGAAGGGGAATGGGATCTGTTGAGTGACCTGGATGAGCTGGAGAGRCTCCCCCTCCATCCCCTGGTCCCTCCTGCTCCTGGGGAAGCTCCTCTTGGCCCATGTGTGCCTGCAGGTGCAGCTGGGAGCCCCCCACACTGATAAATTCCACATTTCCCGTGTCTCTCCCTGGCCTCCCTGCCAGGCTTTCCTCAGGGTCGTGCTYGGCAGGGAAGATTTGCTCCCAACCTCTGGCAGGGCCATATAACAAAAGCAGCCTGCGAGGTTCCTTACTCATCTCATTATGCACACCGAGACCCTGGGCAGGCTCAGACAAAGCAAAATAAGGGAAAATSATTGCAGCTCTTAAATTGGGATGAAATATCTCCAGGTGAAATTGTCACTGRTGGTACAGCAGCTCCCAGCGGGGCGGGAAGGCCCCTGAACTGGTACCAGTAGGGAAGGAACAGCCTGGTGGTGGCATCTGAAGAGCCCATGGCTGTGTGCAGTGGGAGTGTGRCCCTTGGGGATGGGAAGGGTCCTTGTGCTGGTACTGGTAGGGTTAAGGACTGGTCTGGTGGTGGCATCTGAGGAGCCCAGAGCAGTGTGCACAGGCAGTGTGACCCCTGGAGCTGGGAAGCGTCCCCTGAACTGGTCCCAGCAGGGTTTAGGAGCTGACAGCCCAGAGCTGTGTGCAGGGGCAGTGTGACCCCCGAGGGTGGTGGCAGCTGCTGTGACATGCAGGTGACACTGGCAGGGCTCTGTGTGTGCCTCAGTGTCCCGGCAGGGGGCTGGGATGGCAGCCCCTGCTCCCAGGGCAGCATTAACGGGGTTGGGATGTGTTGGTGCAGCAGTGGGATCACAGTTGGTGCTGAGCGCTGTTCACAACCAGCAGCAGCTCTTCTCCTGCCAGCCCAGCTCTGCAGCCAGGAAACCTCGGGATAGGCTGGAAACATGGAGGAGAYGGAGCTGGCAGGGCAGAGGGAAGTGCCTGGCTGTATCCAGGCTGAGGAGTGATGGTGTTGGGCTGCCTGGGATGGGGGAGACACCCGAGGGTGACGGGAGAGACAGCAGAGAGGTGGGACAGGCAGGGCTGGGATGGGAGACACCCGTGGGTGAAGGGAGGACCCACAGGATGCTCAGCCAGGCAGGGCAGGGATGTGCATTCCCAGGCCCAGCTGCTTTGGGAATCCCTGGCCAACACTGTTTTTGTTGCTGGTGCTTCCCGTGCCCCAAAGCTGCCCCAAAGCAGTACCAGACCCTCAGCCCTGAGCTGGGCCGTGCCATTCCTGCCTCCCCAGCCTCTCCCCCCTCACCATTCCCATTCCCATCCTTCCTGCCGGCGCTGGATCCTGCCTGGAGACTGATGATGTGCTGGGCAGCGCTGGCAAAGTTTATTAAGTTGGGGTGGGGAGCTCTGGCAGGCTGGGTTCACAATCAGGCTCCCAAAGGCAAGATCATAAAGCATCCAGACACTCGGGATACGGGGCTGATTACCAGCATCCTTCATCATTAAATATTAACACCCAGGCTGCTTAAAGGCCACTGAAAGAATTATAGAATTTAATACCTCTCACGCTCTATCAATAGGCCGGGAGAAATATGGGCCTTGCGCCTGTGTGGTTTTTTTTTTTTTTTTTCCGGGCTTCAGAGTAAACTGGAAGTCTGGCAAAATTAAACAGCACAATTCTTGCTCRGGAGCCACTGGGAATTGCAAACAGGGAGCACCAGGGATCAGCCGTGTTTGATATGCTGGGGGAGCGAGCTCATTAAAACACAGGCACTGGGACCAGAAGGAGAGGAAATTAAAGCGTAATTTAAGAAAAGAAATCCATCTGTGGAGAGTGGCTGCAGCCCCCGGCGCTCCCCGGCGTGCTGGGCTGCTCCCAGTGACCCCAGTCAGCCCCAGACTGGTGGGATGGGCTGAGGAGGGTTTGGAGATATCCCTAAAACACCCTGACTGTGCTCCCAGTGATCCCAGTCAGCTCCAGACTGGCAGGATGGGCCAAAGGAGGGAAGAGCTCTCTCCCAGCCACGTTCCCAGCTCAGCACTCAGCAGCTCCAGTGATGGTTTGGAGGTGCTGCTGCCTCCCCCTGCCCAACCCCACCCCAAAACAGAGAGGGCTGAGCTTGGCCACAATYTCTGAGCACCCTCAGAGAGCCACAGAATTCCAGAGTCACTCRGAGTGGAAAACATTTCCAGGACCATCGAGTCCAAGGTGTGCCCGGTCCCCACTGTGTCCCCAGCCCAGAGCACTCAGTGCCACCTCCAGCCCTTCCCTGGACACCTCCAGGGATGGGCACTCCAAACCTCCCTGGGCAGCCCCTGCCAAGGCCTGACCACCCTTTCCATGGGAAAATTCCTGCTGATGTCCCCCCTGAGCCTCTCCTGTGCAAACTTTGTCCCACCAGTCATCACCTGTCCTGCCATGGGCAGCACAAACCCGGCCTGGATCCATCCCTGCCTYTCCTGCTCCGTGTCCCACACACCTACAGCTGGGTTGAAATCCACAGGGATGTGTCCTGGGCAGAAGGGGCTGAAAYGGGACTCAGAAAGGGCAAAAACTCCTTCAGTTGGGAAGGAAAATCCCAGTTGAAGGAAAATCCATGGCACAGTTGGAGGTGTGGCCATCCAGCCATTCCTGGGATCTCACTGCTCTCGGCAGGGACACTCCTGGGCTGGTTTGGTCCCCGCTGCCCAAGAGCCAAGAGTGACCCTGTAACACACACCAGAGCAGCTCAGTGAACCCTGAGCTTGGTCACGTTGGGATTTTCCACACTTTCCCACACTTTTCCATGCTTTTCCATGCTTTCCCAGGCTTTTCCATGTCTTTCCCATGCTTTTCTACACTTGACAACATTTTTCCACGCTTTTCCATGGTTTCCCATGTTTCTCCATGCTTTTTCACATTTTTCTATGCTTTTCCACACTTTCTCATGCTTTTCCATGTCTTTCCACACTTTTCCATGCTTTTCCACATTTGACAGCTTTTCCACAGTTTCCCATGTTTCTCCATGCTTTTTAACATTTTTCTATGCTTTTCCACATTTTTCCACGCTGTCCCACACTTTTCCACTTTTTCCCGTGCTTTTTCATGCTTTTCCATGCTTTTCCACACTTTTCCACGCTTTCCCATGCTTTTCCGTACTTTTCCACACTTTCATTCCCACTCTCTTCCGTGCTTTTCTGTGCTTTTCCGCGTTTTTCCATGCCTTTCCATGCTTTTCCATGCTTTTCCACGCTTTCTGCATGCACCCAACCGTAAATAAGAGCACTTGAGATGTCCAAGCCCGGGGGTGACGGGGACAGGAGCGGAGCCACCTGTGTGGGCTCAGAGCCCGGAAAAGGGGTCGGGCACGGGGTGTTCATGTGGAAAAGYGCCGGAATCTGCAGCCGGGTCTCCRTTATTCCCGCAGAATCCTCTCCCGTGCCCTCCTTTTCACGCCACCGCTGTCACCTCCGCTTTGCCCTCTCCGCTCTCGGCCCCCGGGGCTCGGTGGCACCGCTGCCCCGCACCCGCCCTGCGCTGTCACCGCCCCATCCCACCCCAAACCGGGGAACSAACCCGTTCCAGAGGCAGCGAGGCAAATCCAGACGTGCCCGGCTCTGGGGAGGCTGATTGAAATAACTAATTAGGTTCTCACAGCCGCTCGCCGAGCGAGAATGAGAGCGGATCCCGCTCCGCGTTTCCTAATGAATCCCGCTCAATGCTTCCTAATGATTTGGTTAAGGGAATTCGCGGCGTCTCCGGGCTCTGCAGCCGATGCAGCCAGCCCAGCTGCTGGGGAAGCTTTGGATTCTCTCCCAAATTTACCTTTCCCTGCTGACACGGAGGATTTTTAACGTTTCCCGTCACGGCAGCGCCAATGCCGTCTCCCGGTGCCATCCCAAACAAATTCCGTCTCCCGGCACCACCCCAAACAATCCCCGTTTCCCTGTTTGCCCTATTTAACTGCACACTGATGGTTATCCGGTTTTCCCTCCCTTTTGGGCATCTCTGAGGGAATTTCCAGAGGTGAGATCTCTGCTCCAGCCCAGCACAAACCGAGGCCAGAGCTCTGCACCCGCATCTCGGGTGCTGCATCCCACACTCCACGATCCCACAAAACCTGCTGGATCCAAACATCTGCCCAGCTGCAGGAGGTTCTCCCGAGCTCAGGAGCGCTGCCTGTCAGTAGCAGCATTCCTGGGGAGGAGTTTGAGACAGATTTGGAGCAATTTTTAATTGTTCTTTCCAAAGCCAGTCACTCCCCGGTGATTTTTCCTTTTTAATTCTGTTGTTTAKTCCTTCTTGCTCCATCATCTCCTAGCTGGGGGGAGATTGAGGGTTTTTCTCCCTGGCTGTTATTTTCCAGTGGCTGAGGTCATCCTAACTTATGAGAGTTGCTAAAATCATGTTTCTTCCTCCAGCTCTGTTTTAATACCCACCCTTGACTTTTCCCAGTGTTTTATTCTCCTCCAGTGCACGTCTCTCCCCTCAGGGAATTGCCAGCGTGGCAATAAATCACTGCTAATTCTCCTCCCTGCTCCTCACACTTCTTCTTTAAACAAATCTAATTTTTCACACATTCATTTCTGCGTTGTTTATGAAGAACGYTTTGTTTYTTAAAATATTAGGAWTTTTTTTTTTCTCCAGTCACGCCWTTTTTCCAACTTGCAAGGAAGCAGCACAAGGACTTTGAGCTGACAGTGCTCTSACCCCCCTCCCTGCTCTATTGCAGTGGTTTTCTTTTGAGTTGCATTTACAAAATATCCTTTTTTTCTGTCCTGCACTCCCCTGGCTGCACTGATACCTCACACAGCTCCTTTGCTCGCTATTCTTTCCCTACAAACGTTAAGAAACTCCAAGTCATCTCCTGCTATTCCATTCTGAGTGGAAGCTTTGTCATCCTCAGCTCCTCGAGTGCCAGCACTGAATTCCCACTGTCTGGAGCTTTTCTCCCCACGTCCCTCCCTTGCTGCAGGTCTCTGTTGTGACTCAATTATGGGGCTTTTTAGGATTCCCCTGGGAGCTGTGTCTCTCCTGGATTTTAATATCCCACCCAGGACAACATTCCCATTAGGATTATTACCCTTTATTGCTCTGGTTAATTTACTGCAGGCAGTACCAGTGGCTCCACACAGGGTCTGGCACATCCCTTTTATTCCAGGGTATCCAATAATTGCACACGGAGAGGCCGTGCCTGGGTGCTGGAACACCAGGGGAGGCTCAGGGTGGAGATCAGGAAATATTCCATCACTGCAGGAGTGGTCAAGCACTGGAATGGGCTGCCCATGGATGTGGGGGAGTCACAATCCCTGAGAATGCTGGCAGCACCTAAAACCTTCTGAGTTATCCCAAATTGTCCCGTTGTGGTGAAGAGATCTGGGGAATTATCCAGGGGGATGACTGGAGGGCTGTGGAGCCAGGCCTGAGATGTCCCAAAATCCAGCAGCAGAAATTGGGGAAAATCCTGTTCTGAGCAATCTCCCRGTAGCATTCCCCAAAAACGAGGGCCCAAGGTGAAGGAAAGCCAAAGGAGAAATTCCACAAAGGGCTCTTCCATTTCCATGAGGGAAAAATAAATCCRTGCAGTCAAAGATTAAATGGCAGCTTGAGGAGGCATTCAGACACACTTCAAGGAGCAGCTCCAATGTAGAAAACAAGAAAAGAACATTTCTGAGAACTTCAATTAAGTACAAGGTAACTTGGAATCATYCCCATCCGTTCCTTAAATTTTCCAGACTATCTTTTCTCCTTTAATTTACGCACGGCTCTCAGAAAGGCTTTGCTACATCAAAGATACTTTTTGTCTTCTTTGTTCAAATGGATAAATTTGCCTACAAAAATTAGAAATATCATCAACAGTGGAAAATAATTTATTTGTAAAAGGAACTAACTTTTGTTTGAACTAGAGCTGGGAATTGAGATAATGTCTATGAATATGTGGAATGAATAGATGGAAGTATCTGAATTTATGGAAATACATGAATCCTCCTTTGCTGATAGAAAATTACAGTCAGGGCCCATCGCAAGGCAAATTAATATTCAACATAATCTCATTCCCACACAGGAGCCCAGAGAGACAATTGATCTTGTTTGCACTGAAATCAATGGAAAAACTGGCAGAGTTGGGCTTCCAGGGAGGAGCAGAGGCAGCGGGACACCTGAGCTGCTGCACATCCACACCTTCCCGGCATCCCAAAAGCTTTGCAACTTCTCAGGGTGGATTCAATCCATGATCCCACGCCAGGGCCGGTTTTTTCTGCTCGGAGTCACTCACGCAGAGCTCTGTGAGAGCAGCAAGAGTGACGTGCACACCTCTGGAGCTGTGTTTTCCAGGCCTTCCATCCCCCTCCCAGGGAAGAGATTTTCCTTCATYGAGGCTGCCGGGAGAGGATCAGCCCTGGCAGGAGCAAAACCCACTCTCCCAGCCATTATTTTTCATTTCTCTTTCAAATACATTGATTTTTTTTTTTTTATCTGTTTGATTCCGAGGAGGAGCTGTGGCACCTGTTTTACGTTTTCACACCTTGGGAGTCGGAATAACTCGGAGCTGGAGCTGGGCTGGTCCTGCCAGAGCGATGTCCCCTGCACCTGCTGARGACAGGATGAATGTGGCATTTCACAGCCCCCTGGGACAGCTGGGAGCTCAGACCCAGGAGTCAGAATCCTTGGACACTCTTTGGGAATGAGAATTCCCTCACCAGGGCTGCTGCTCCTGGGTTATTGATGATGAAAATCCAGCCTGAGTGGCTGAGTCAGCTCCACAGCCACGCCAAAGGCAGGCAKCYCCTTTCCCTGGGATCTGAGTGTCTSCATGGCTCCCAACAGATCCCAAACTGTGCAGCCCAGAGGGAAAAAACCTGGGCTAAAACACCACCATTCCACTTTGGTGCGGTGGAGAGGCAYGGAGCAGAGCGGGGCTGCTCTGGATTGGCCACTGATGGGGACAAATCCATTTAGGAATGACTTGCAGTGACACAGAATTGCCA
>NW_026623935.1:24794-26064 GCF_030028575.1 Malurus melanocephalus | reverse complement strand
AACCCATTCCAGAATTTATTCTTTTCCCTGTTTTACCCACCAGGCATGGCCATGGCTCTCTGAGCCAGCAGTACCTGACTGGTTTTGGGATCCTATGRCTGGAGCAGGAGGAATTTTTGACCCAGCAAAGGGAGGTGGCTCCTGCCTGAGTATCCAGCAGTGCCTGGAAGGTGGATGGATGACCAAGGGGAGCTGCAGGGGAACATTGAGGCCACCCCAGGGAAGAGGGATGACTCCAGGGATAACTCCAGGGATAACTCCAGGGATGTTAGAGGACCTAGTGGATCCTCTTATATTTTAAAAAAAGAGAGAAAGCATGAGCTTGAAGGAAAGGAAAAGAGCAGGAGCTTGGAGCAGAGGGAAAGCAGAGCTGGAGGGAGAGAGCGGCTCCATCGGTCACTGCTGCTGTCACCTCAACTCAGCAGGACTTGGGGAGGGGTGGCTTTGGGAAAAAACCCTGGGCAGGTGATGGGGCAGCTCAGAGGTGAGCAGAGGCCTTGGGACAGGGGATAACATCTGATGGACAGGAATGGCTGCAGAAAGCTGGAAAATGTTWTAAAAGGGAGTTTGTGGTGGTAAATAGTGAGGGACAAGGTGACWGTGGCTGTAGCCAGGGAGGTGACACTGAGGCTCCCAAACCTGGTGGAGATGTGACAGGGACACGTGGAGGGGACACTCAGGGGCTGCCCCTTTTCTGCCAAGGGCTGCTCCAGCAGGGCTGATCCCAGGGCTGGACCATCCCAGTGCGCCCAGTCCAAGGAAAGGGGGTCAGGGTGGCCTGGAATGTCCCCTCCACGAATGGGGACAAGGACAGAGGCAGCAGCAGGGAGCAGGTCAGAGCTCCTTCCCCAGGAACCAAATCCTCCCAAGGGTCACTCCCAGAGCGCCCCAGGTGTGGGRGGAGCCAGCCCAGGGGGGCTGCGGGAATGTGCAGAATTCCTGGGAATGCTGAGCAGCCCAGAGGTGAAGGAGCATCCAGTGGTGACTCTCTGGTCAGCCAGGCCACCAGTCCAGAGCGGTGTCCGAGCCCAGGCACCTGTGACACTGCCCAAGGGACATCAGAGAGTCAGGACACCCCCTAAGGACAGAAGGGCCACAGATCCAGACTCCATGGTCACCTTTATCCAATGCTGGGAGCTTGGGAAACCATGGAATCATTTAGGCTGGGAAAGAACTCCAAATTCATCAAGGCCCATCCATTAATTAATGGATGACTTAATTGCAGCCTTTCAGAACCTGAAGGGAGCTGCCAAGGAAGATGGAGAGAGAC
>NW_026623935.1:21085-24548 GCF_030028575.1 Malurus melanocephalus | reverse complement strand
AGGCCCTGGCACAGGGTGCCCAGAGAAGCTGTGGCTGCCCCTGGATCCCTGGCAGTGCCCAAGGCCAGGCTGGATGGGGATGGTGGAAGGTGTCCCTGCCCATGGCAGGGGTGGGATGGGAAGAGTTTCAAGGTCCCTCCAAACTCAACCCATTCCATGATTCCCCGATTCCCCCAGCACTGCCAAYGCCACCATTGACYCATGTCCCCAAGTGTCCCACCTTTGAACACCCCCAGGGGTGGTGACTCCATCTCTGCCCTGGGCAGTTCCAGGGCATGGCCACCCTTCCCAGGAGGATTTTTCCCTGATATCCGATCTGAACCCCTCTGTTCCAACCCAAGGGACACGACCCCATGCCTGTCACCACAGCTGGGGACTTCTCCTCCTCAGGGTGACGGGTGAACTTTGGGGCAGGTGGTGCCACTGGGTGCCAATCCAGCTCTTCCTAAGGAGGGATGGGGTGTGGGACCTTTGAGGTGCTCAGAGGGAATCCTGTCCCTGATTTTCCTGCATCCTGAACTGCTCCAGGGGATGGGAAGGTGTCAATGTGTCTGTGGAGGTGCCCACCCACTCATCCCTCAGGTCACCATGGGATCAAAYAGCACATTCCCATTTTCTGCTGTGTGGGAGGCAGAAAATATTCCATTGCTTTTCTTTAGAAAGGGCAGAAGGAGCTGGGGACAGGGAATGTCCAGAGGAATTGGGATAAACCACAGAATTAACAGGAGCCCAGATGGATGTGGACATACCAGGAAGAGCCCGCACAGCTTCTCCACGGGGTTGTCACATCCCATAAATTTATGGCATTTCTTTGGAGGGRACAACACTGGTCCAGGTAAGGATTGGCTGCAGTTAAACTGCATTTTCCAAAAATTCCTTCCAAAATCAGTCCAAAGGCACTTGCAGGCCCTGAGATTTTATGGAGACAAGAGGAAGCCCCTCCACGGATTGAAGTGTGGTTAAAAACACAGCACTGAGGGAAGGATCACGGGTTTCTGCTCCTGTTGGCCCCAAACCAGCCCTGGGGATCCTTGGGGCCTGTCCTGGGATCTGCAGCGTGGAACGCTCACCAATGATCCAGAAAAGTGGGGAATAATGAAGTGACAGTGTTTGCCTGTGTGACAAAATTATTCAGGATCATGAAATCCAACAGTGACAGTGAAAAGCTCTGGAGGATCTGCCGGGAGTGAGTTCCTGACAATAAACGAGGAGGTGAAATTCAGTGTAAATAATGGCAGGTAATGGCAGGGAGGGGGGAAAAATCCAGAGTGGGAATGAACTTCAAACAGACAATTATGAACTCAGAATGAGCTCCTGCTGCGCATCCAAGAGTTCACAGAGCCCTGGGAAAGTGCCCYGGGAATGCTGCTCAGGCAAAAGGCAAGGAGGACATCTGGCACTGCTTGGGACAGAGAGAAGAGGGCAGGAATTGTCCCCAGAGCCAGCGGGGACATTCATGATCCACCTGTGTTTGGAATCCTGAGCGCGTGGCTGAGCCTGCATCTCATAAAAGACGCAGCAGGAGAAGATAAAACTGGGAACAGGATGAGCCAGGGATGTTAAAAACTTGGACAGGGCAAGGTTATCCAGCTTGGATGGGCCATGGCAGTCTGCCCTGAGTATTTGGAGAAGAAAACAGGAGTTGGTGATTCCCCCTTTGTGGCACTGCAATAAGGAATCAAAGCACAGGGAAGCAGATGGAAAATTATGGAGCAGAATYTTTAAACATCTATCAGTGCCCAAAGGGGATCCAGGAGACTGAGGAGGGACTGGAGACAAGGGATGGAGGGACAGGACATAGGGAATGGAGGAACAGGACACAGGGAACGGCTTCCCACTGCCAGAGAGCAGGGATGGATGGGATATTGGGAAGGAATTGTTCCCTGGGAGGGTGGGGAGGCTCTGGCACAGGGTGCCCAGAGAAGCTGTGGCTGCCCCTGGATCCCTGGCAGTGYCCAAGGCCAGGCTGGACATTGGGGCTGAGAGCACCCTGGAACAGTGGAAGGTGTCCCTATCATGGCAGGGGTGGTACTGGATGATCCTTGAGGTCCCTTCCAGCCCAAACCATTTTACAAATCCCCTCYTCTGCATCTCCCACCCAAAGCAGAGCAGGAACCCTGCACCGAGGTSCTGCCATTCCCACCCTGATCCCACAGAGAGAGGCAGCCAAGGAGCACAGCCAAGGAAATCTTTGCTTTTCTCCTGTGCAGGAGGCAAAGAGGAAAAAATTAATATTGTTTTTTTATCCAAAGAGCAGAATTATTCAAACACAGACGTGCTTCAGGAGACAGAGCTTGCAGGAACAGATGAAAGGAGCTGCAGAGCACTCAGAGGATGAGAGGCCACCTTTGCTACCCCATCTCTGGGGGTTCCTGCTGCCAATTCTGCTTAATTCCAAAGGGTTCATCTCTTTCTGGAATGCCGAGGTACCACTCATTCCCCCTCTGCCAACACACACCGTTTCATTCCACCCTTTCTTCCTCATTCTCCTTTTCCAGGGAGACGCAATTAGGGCTGATCCATCAGAGGGAAAGAGCTGAACCTCACATCACATTGGGGAGCTGGCTGCAGGAAGAAAGCAGATTGTGTGAAAGGCAGCTCTCACCAGGATCCAAAGGATGCTCTCCCACGGCCCACAGAGCGGGATTCGCTCTCCATCCGGACCCAGATTCGCWCTGACACCACCAAGACTTTCAGGCGGCCGCACTTTGTTTACTTAAAAGCTCAGAGGGAGGGAAGATGTCAGAAGCGCTCAGGCAGAGCTGTGAGTGCCCGGTTGGACGTGGCCACACGGCGCTTTGTGCGAGCAAAACCCTCCCGTGGGCTGCCAGCGCCGCGCCGAGCGGCCACCCCAGCGTTTACAGCCCTGAATCATTCATGGCCAGGCAAATGTGAGCACAAGCTGGGAGCTCTTYGAGGGGTGAATGTGCTGCTGCTGTGAACCTGATCGGGCTCTCTTGTATCATGGGAGCTCCAGCTCTCCCAACATCGCTGCTTGTCCCCTGAGCCGAGCCCTTTGTCCCCTCCTTGTCCCAGCAGSAAACCCCAATGTCTCCGTTAAGCTCAAATTCCTATGACACACCTGAATGACTTCATTTGACTTATTTCATTTAAACTTTATTTATTTCTCCTTTCTTCAGGCTGACAGAGGAGGCACAGGACAGCTTTGCTGACRCTGCACAGCTCACACAGATGTGACCCCATCCTTCCAAACATCCCTCATCCTGAGCTCTTTGTCCCCTCCCTGTCCCAGGAGGTGGAAGCCAAAGAGTCTCCCTTAAATTCAGATTTCCATGACACACCTGAATGACTTCATGGGAGCCATTTCAAATTTTTCCTTCTTTCTTTCTTCCTTTCTTTCTTTTCTTTTTCTTTCTTTCTTTCTTTCTTTCTTTCTTTCTTTCTTTCTTTCTTTCTTTCTTTCTTTCTTTCTTTCTTTCTTTCTTTCTTTCTTTCTTTCTTT
>NW_026623935.1:0-20855 GCF_030028575.1 Malurus melanocephalus | reverse complement strand
TTGGGTTTTTTTCAGGATCAGGCACAGCAACAGCACAAGCACAAGTCCTCTTTAGCCTTGCATGAGATGCAAAATGTGAAGAGAAGCAACAGGTTTCCTATGAATATATAGAAATAGATATAAATATATCACAGGTTCCCTATAAATATATATATCCTACATATATATCTGTCCTCCGAAATATCCTGCACCACCTCAGGTGATGCATGCTCAGCCATCCATCCTGGTTTCCAGGACCTCCTTCCAGGATCATTTCTCAATCTTTTGGGGAAGTATTTCCAGGAGAAGTGTGCTCATCCTGCTGCTGCCCAAATTCCAGGGCAATCACCATTTCTGGACATACAAATTGCTTTTCTGCCCAGGACACTCATGGAGCAATCTGGGAATTTTCAGCCCAGTCGTACCCATGGAAATTTCAGGAGGAAATTCCACCTCTTCTCCGCCCCATGGGATGTTCACCACTTTAGGAGCTGCCCTGGTCCCACTGCCCACCAGGAACCCTCTCCCTCTGTGCCCCATCCCCTCCACTGGCGCTCCCGAATTACCGCGAGCGCTGATGAAATACGATCACATTTTTCTCTTCATTAAACACGCTATCGAATCATAACTCACATGTATCAAATTGTTTTATTCCTTTTCTCCCTGTTTTCTTTGGAATTCCTCTCTGCCAGAGCGTGTTTAGGGCTGGCTCCAGCGCCGAGCCTGGCCACCGCCAGGACGCTGCAATTTTAATGATCTAATCCGACAGAGAGCAGCCTTTAATTTAAACTTTTATTAACGACCACTTTCCACCCTCAAAGACTATATTAAAATTGCTTAATGGAATTGCAGATTACAAATGCCCCACTGCAAGGCCCGCTCGGGCTGGCGTGCAGCACCCCTTTGGAATTCAGAGCAATCCCATTAACTCCTCTTTATGTTTTGGAGGGGTCATTTTGATTGCAGCTTTTTGTGTACTTTTCCTCGGAGATAGTGCTGCCCCAATCTCAGCATTTGAAAGGAGAGGATTTTTACCAAAGACCACGTCTTTCACATTCATTATTCTTCGACAGGCAGCTTAAAATTTAATTTCTTTGACTTATCGCATGTGGTTTTTTTCTTTTGGAGTCCGCTGGGGGGGATGGAAATGAATTCCACGGTGACAGGAATGACAGAATCCACCCTGAGAACTGTCAGAGAAGGAGACAGGAGGGAGGAGGATGCAGGGATTCCTTCCTAAGTGGAAAACTGCAGGATCGGGACAATATTCAGAAATGTGAAGCTCTTTGCAGGAAACACCACTTTTCGGGTTTTTCACAGTCCCTGTTRGCCCTGGCTCTGTCAGGCTGGGCTTTAATGGGCATTTCTTCACGGAGTCTCCCTCAGAAATCAGGGCCYCCACCCCGCTCAATGTGATCCCCTTCTTTATTTGATTTAAGGAGCCACTGAAGGCCCCAGCAGCCCCCAAAGCCCCAAACCCCCGGTGATTGTTTGTCTCAGGAAATGCCCTATTCATCACTTGTTGTCCGGCCCTCATTTCTCACCATTCTGCCCTCTTTATTTGTTGCTGTTATTGTTCCTTTCTGCACCGTGAAAAGGCAGAAACGACCTCGGGTTCTCAAGGAACCCAACCATCCATCAGCTCCCCGGCCCCACAATGGGAATCCCTTCCCAACAGGAGCAGCTGCCTCTGCTTTCAACTCTCTCACCCCAAAGGCTGGGCCAGGGGACAGAAAAAGCCCTTATTCCCAGGAGAAAGACACAGGAGCGGGAATTTTTCCGTTTGAGATGTTTACATTCGAGCTGTTCCTCTGGGATCCTTTTCCAGCTGGGGACAWGGAACTGAATGTGGGGTGTGACCCCCCTGATGGACTGAAACATCAAACCCAGGACAAGACAACCCAGCTGGGAAGTGCCATTTCTGCCCTAAAAATGACCTGGATAGGGCACAGCAGAGACCTCTGAAGTCCAGGAAAATGGATTCTCTGTCCTGGGCAGTGCCAGGATCAGATCCCTGAGGAAAAGCGTTTCCCACCCAAAGGGTGAATCCACCACAACCCCTTGTGTGACAGTGGCAGTGGGCTGGGGAATGTCTGGGAGCCAGACAAGCCCTGCAGAGCAGATTTATGGGATTTATGGTTTGTGCACCCCCTGCTAGGCTGGGACAGCCCATGGCGCTACCACAGTTGGAACTTTTTCCCTGTSCCCACCTCTCCACCACTGAGGAACAGCAAAAGATCCTCTGCCCTGTTTCTTTTTCCCTTTTCCTTCTGAAATCCTTGCAAACATCAGAAGGATTCCAAATCCCCATGACAGGGATGAGGTTCTCATTATTGATGGGCCTTTCCCTTGGGAATGCTCACATTTCCAGGAGTGGGATTTCCCATCCCTGGGTCCTGCCCAGACCCTGCACCCCACAAAGTACCACTGACCTTCCTCTGGYTGGGTATTGGCCATGGGAATCTGCAGCCAAGGAAGGGTGGGATCAGAGAGAAAAATCACCTGGAATTCCCTGGATTCTGTGAGGAAAGGCTGGGAGAGCTGGGATTGCTCAGCCTGGAGAGGAAAAGCTTTGGAATGTTCTGACTGTGACCTTCCAGGGGCTGAAGGATATTTAAGAAATACGGAGAGGGATGATTTCCAGGGGCTGGAGGGACAGGACACAGGGAATGGCTTCCCAGTGCCAGAGGACAGGGATGGATGGGATATTGGGAAGGAATTGTTCCCTGTGAGGGTGGGGAGGCCCTGGCACAGGGTGCCCAGAGAAGCTGTGGCTGCCCCTGGATCCCTGGCAGTGCCCAAGGCCAGGCTGGACATTGGGGCTTGGAGCAACCTGGGATGGTGGGAGGTGTCCCTGCCCATGGCAAAGGGTGCGATGGGATGATATTTAAGGTCCCTTCCAACCCAACCCATGATTCTGGGATGATCCTGACACTCCTGAGCTGCCATCAGTGCCACTGGGATGCCCCATCCTGGGATAGCCTCCTCAAGCTTCAGTTTGGGATTCCCGGCAGATCAGGGCATTCCCAGATCTCCACACCCCAATGTTCCTGGCAGTGGTTTYCTGCTGCCAGCTCCTCCCCAGCCCCTGCAGCCCCATCCACAATCTCTGTCTCTGCCCATTCTTGCCCCTGACCCTGCCCCACTGAGCTGCCAGGAACCAGGGCACTTCACCAGCCTCAGCATCCCCAGCTCGTGATCCAGCACCCACACCCCGCAGACTCCTTTAAATCAGAATATTTGTTCTGTTTGCTGCCTCCTCCACCCAAGCAGGGCCCGGAATGGGAGTGGGACTCCAGTGGARCCAGCAGGAATGGTGAGCACTGGGCTCAGAATTGATCTTTTGTGAATATTTGTGTGTTAAAGTTACAGATCTGCTTTTCCCCCTGTTTGCAGGAGTGCTGCTCAAATATTTGTGGAGCCCGAACGCAGCCTAATTGAAATTCACTCGAATCCAAATTAAYATTCATGATTTTTTTTTGCCTCTCTCCTGCCTTCCACTCTTCGCTCGGCTCTGAAGGGAAGCAGCTCCCTGCTGAGGAGRGGACAGCTGGAAGCTGGGAGGCTCCTGGGAGGGCGAAAACTTTGGTAATCCACTCAGAATTTCTGGAGGCAGCCACGGGCTGGATGTCAGGATTGACAGGAAGGTTTTGAGCGCGCTGGAATCGTGCAGCCCCTCCCTCTGYGTCGCTGCTCGCCCCACCTGCTCCTCGTCCTTGGATCCACTCCATCCTGACCTTCTCCACGGAAGGAACAAGAAGGGAGCATCTTTACAATCAAACTGGGACTCTGAGGGTGAGATGAGAGAGATACTGGGAGATGGAAGGGAACAGTGGGAAGGATTTACACGGGAATTCCCTGATTGACTGAGCCCAGCCTGCGTTAATGAACTGCAAAAACAGAGACATGGAAATGTGTATTAAAGGGGGGATGTACATTGGGGGGGTGTTGCATTAGGAATTTCTGGGAGTCTGTACCCCTCCAGTCCCTCATGGGGAAAGAGAGAGGGAACTGCATCTAGGAAATTGGGGTAAAAGAGGCTGAGTCCTCTATCAATTTGAGAGACCCCATGGAAATGCCCATGGCCTCTCTCTTTATTCATGAATAAAGCTACAGGACTCCTCTGTCTCCTTTTTGGACATAAACCTCCACTGTTTGTGGATTAATTTTCCTCACATCCATCAGCATCCCTCAAAATTCCTCCCCATGCCATCAGCACAGAGCCAGGATTTCTCCAGGAGGGAAGGGCAGAGATTTGTGACTYTCTGGGAGCAGAGAGGGATTTAGGAATGGGTCTCATCTGGAGCTGCCTCAGMCCTCAAACCTCAATGCACAGACGGTGTGATTTCTGTCAAAGGTGAGCAGAACAAGGTGAAACCCCACATCTCCATAAAACATCATCTTCCCAGACTTTTCCTTGTCTCGCCAGCCTGATGCTGTCTGTCTGCCACCCAGRAAATCTTGCAGGAGGAGCTCAGAGCTGCCTGGCACCATCAAACCTCCCCCAGTCACCCAGGAAACACGAGACACTTTTCTTCTTCTTCTTCTCTTCAGGAAAACATGGAAATGAAATTGGAAGCACGACACGGCTGCAGCTCTGCCCGGGTAAACTCACAGGCTGTCAGCTTGTAGATGTTCCTGGCTGATGGAACAGCTTTTCCCAGGTTTTTTCCAGCATCCCAGGTATTCTGGGAGTCAGTTTGTAGAGTTCCAGCCACTGTTTACGGGCCCCAGAAAAGCACTAGGATAGAAATATTATAAACTCCATGTTTAACGGGGAAAATCCAGAAATGGGGAAAACAATCCCGGGGCACTGCAGTGCTCTGACACATGCTGGGAAGGGAATTCAGGTACAAGGTAAAGCTGTGGCTGCCTCTGGATCCCTGGAGTGTCCAAGGCCAGGTTGGACATTGGGGCTGGGAGCAGCCTGGGATGGTGGGAGGTGTCCCTGAGCATGGCAGGGGTGGGATGGGATGGGATGGGATGGGATGGGATGGGATGGGATGGGATGGGATGGGATGGGATGGGATGGGATGGGATGGGATGGGATGGGATGGGATGGGATGGGATGGGATGGGATGGGAAGGGATGGGCTTGGCTTTAAGGTCCTTCCAACCCAAACTATTCTGATTTCCAGATTTTGGAATCATCCTGGATGATTTTTCCCAAAGGTGGGCTGTCCCGCAGCCCCTGTGCTGGGTCACTCTTTGTTTCCTGTGTGATTTTAAATCTTTTTAAGCCTTGTGATGACAAACCCCAAAGGAAATGGAGGCAGGAGCAGCAGGGAGCCCATTTGCCATGCAGGGATGGGATCAGCAGCAGATCCAAGGTCTTTGCAGGACAGAGACTTTATGGCTCCCAGGCCATCTCCCATCCCTGCCTCAGCCAGCACAGCAGCAGCCAAATTTATCTCTCCCCTAAATACCTGCACAGCTGAACGGGGATTTTTAAAAGTCACCGAAGTGTTCCAGCCCTCCCCGTGCCTCTGTGGCCTTTCCATCCCACAAATCACCCAGAGGGTGTCCCCAGCCCTGTGTTTGCATTTCCATTCCTTGCTGGAGATCACTGCCGTGCCCTTGGGCTGGAAACATCCACATGAAACGGGGCTGGAGCRCAAAGGACAGCGAGGGACACCCGGGGGTTGGGAAAAATCCTTTATTTCAGGGCTGGGATTTTATCTCAGGGTTTCTTTTGGAAATCACAGTCCAAAGCAGAGCTGAGCTGGAGCTGAGGGGTCCCTCTAAGGCAGAAAACTCTCCTGGGCACAGAAGCTGTGCAGGATCCCTAAAATATGGGGTGTTATCACCAAAGAGACTTTGTTTTGACTCTTCAGAGGTCTGAAGCCCAGATTTAGGGTCAGGATGGTGGCAGGATGTGGGAAGGAGTCACAGCTGGGAAAATGTGTCCAGGRTGAGGAAAAAACTGGAATTTTGGACGTCCTTCTGGAGGAGAGATCTTTGGGGAGGATCCTATGGCTGTGGGGTAATCCCGGTGTCTGGATTAGCCAGGTGTCACCTGTCCTGACCCCATCCCATCTTTCTTAGGGACAGGGTGGCAGGGAATGACAACTGAAGGCACAACGCGCTGGATTTCAGGAAGCAAACTCGAGGAGAAAGAAATAATTCCGTGTTCTGTGCTGTCAGAAATGGGCACAAAGGGCTGAGCACACCCTGCTTCCAACCTGAACCATTTTCCTGCCCCAAAACCTTTTCTGTSTCTCCACTTTCAGGAGATTTCCACAGGAGAGCCAGGCAGGAGGGGCAAAGCTGAGACATTTCCTCATCTCTGCAATCCCAGAGTCCTGCAGAGAGCTTCCACAAGGACCTGGAGAGACTGGACAAAGGGAAGGGCTTCAGGATGAAGGAGGAGAGATTTAGACGGGATATTGGGAAGGAATTGTTCCCTGAAAGGGTGGGGAAGCCTCAGGGTGCCCAGAGAAGCTGTGGCTGCCCCTGGATTCCTGGAAACGTCCAAGGCCAGGCTGGAGCACCCTGGGATGGTGGGAGGTGTCCGTGCCCATGGCAGGGGTGGGATGGGATGAGCTGTAAGGTCTCTCCCACCCCAAACMATTCTGGGATTCTGGGATTCAGTGAAATGGGGCAGGAGGAGCTGGCAAGGAGCAATGCACGGGGGATGGATCCCCGTGCCCAAATCCCCTCAGCATCCCGAGGATGGATCCCAGCAGGCAGGAGCTTCAYCCTCCTACAGCACTGACCCCCATTSCTGTCTCTGGTACCMTCCCAAGGCCTCTGACCCCMATYSCWGTCTCTGGTACCCTCTCAGGKCTCYCCAGGCTGCCCTTCCCAGATTTCCAGACTCTGCTCACACAGCCCCAGGGATTTCTGCTGCCCTGCCCCTCTGATCCCACGGAGCTTTTCCAGCGGGATGAACATGGGTACAGCTCAGCCAGCAGCTCAGCCGTGGCATTATTGGGGCATTTACACCCCCTGAATGTCCCACACAGGCCCAGGGACTCAATATTCTCTAAATTCCCTATTTTTGCACCGGCACCTCTTCATTTGATCCCTTAATCCTTAATAGCAGCTCACCTTTATTACCAGMGAGGAGCACGTCGGGAGCAGACTTTTCCCGACATCCCCCCGAGGTGAGAACTTCTGAAATGAAATCATTTCGCTCCTCAGCTGCGTCCTCATCTCCCTTAATTGTTGCCTTTAACTCCAGCAGAGCTGGCTGGTTCCTCAGCAGCCTTTCCTGTTCCTGCCAGACTCAAATTATCCATTGTTTGCTGCCATTCCTCGCTGTTCCTTGCCGGCTTCCTGTTTCCCCCCTTTCATGCWGGATTTTTGTTTCTTGACCTTGTGRAGGTTGGATTTGTGGTTTTTGAAGGGCCATTGTGTGGCYTGAATGCCTTCCAGAGCTCTGCTCCTCACCTGCCCTCATTCCTGCTTTTCTCTGCTGTGGGTCGAGCCCCTTTGGAAGYGCCGGGTCCTGCTGGAATCTCATTAATTGCAATTAAAGCTGAGCTGGGGATGGAGAATCTTGCAGGAGGTGCTGGCCCTGTCATCCTCAAGGAGCACCCAGGCCAAATTTRGGGCTTTCACCTCTTTATTTTGGGCTGTCACCACTGTCCTCATCCCATTGGGATCGCTCTGCCTCAACGCTGGCGTTCCCATGGCGGGGTTGGAACCTCCCTTTTCCCGAGGGTAATGAATGGAGTCACATCCTCAACAAATTAATTCCATTCCAGCCCAATTTCTCTCACAATGAGTGCCCTGTGCTGGGAGTGGAGCTGAGCTGGGGCTGTGCGACGAGCGAATCTCCGAAATTCCATTCCACGCATTATTGGGACTTAAAAAATTATGTCTTATTCATCTATTGATGACAGTGGCCTCTTGGGTGTAAATTGAAGCAATTACGAGGGATCATGCAAATTAATCAATTATTTTCAGATTATTAAACTCGAGCAGAAGCCTTGCTCTTCAATTTAGTTAAACTTTGCCTCTGAGTCAATTTCCCAGCCTCCAAATTAAGCTATTTATTAGCTCAGAAGATCTGGGCAGAGGGGGAAAAAGTTTAATCTGAGGAACCGGATCGCACRAGGGGTCATTTTAGAAAGGGTTTCACATGGAAACGGGGAGATTTAAAAGGTTCAGAAGGGATAGAGCCGATCCTGGTGCTTGTGGGATGTTTGGGATTGTGGCAAAYGGGGTGAGAGGATCCCGACTCCATGCACAAAGCTTGGATTAGGCACAATATGGAAGTTGCAGGGGTTTAATGGGGGATCCCAAAYCTCCTAGGACTGAGGGACAGAGGGGACACCATCCTCTGAGGGGACAAACATCCTCTGCTCCTTCTTGCTTTGGCTGGATCCTTTGGGAACCCACCCCATCCTCAGCTCTGGGGTGTCCCATAGAGCAGGTGACATCAACCTGTCCCCTCCGAGCCCCCAGATGCTCCTGCCCAGCTCCCACCACCCCTGTGTGCCTTTAATTGTCCGTTCCTAATGGATTACCACGGCTCCTCCAATTAATGCAAATTCCAAGGAGAGTGAATAGGGAATAAAGTGAGAATTAGGAGAGGAGCTGGGGGCTCTTCTGGGCCCTCCCAGCCCTGTGGGTGCCAGGCAGGCACTGCTGCATCCCACCACCGACAGCTACAGGGAAGAAAAACCCCTGGAAAACTCTTCCCAGGAGCTGAGCCCGCTCCCATCCTCTGCCCACACCCAGGCTGAGGGGTTGGGGGGTGGCTGAAAGCTTTGGAGTTGGGATTGAAGAGATTCTAACCCAGCTTTGGGTTTATAGCTAATAAGACATTAGTATGCTAATTAAATTATCCATGGAGTGGTATAAAGAGGCCTTCCTGAAGTTTAATGGCTGTGTAAAAGGTAACTCTACCGGCGGTGTAATTAATTCATGGAACAATAAATGGGGAATTAGATCCTTATTAATATCGGAGAGGCTTTTCCCGCATCGGGGGTGGAGGGGGATCGGTCACTGCCGCTTTCCGAGYGGGAGGAAGGCGATGGCAGCTCTGGAGGGCAAAACACATCCCTGCATCCACAGCTGCTCCAGCCAGGGAAAGCTGTGCTCCCATGGGGAAAACTCCTCCTGTCACCAAAACCGCGGGAAAAACAAAAACTCTCCAACAACATTTTAATGTTAAAAAGTCAAGGCATTGCTTTATTTCTTGGCCAGGATGTTGTTCTGGCTATGATGTGTCACAGAAATCATTTCATCCACACACAGCCCAGCTGTGCAGAGAAAATCATTCCATGACACGTGGATTTTACAAGATTTCCCCAAACTTTACCAAGTCAAAGCCAGAAAACTCCACTGGTTCAATGTTCATTGGTCCAACATTGGGCAGTTCTCAGTGTTTGGGTTCCTCTTGGATCTGGATTTCTTGTCTCTGATGCTGGTCAGGTCTTTCTTATCTCTTTTCTCAGACCAGGTGCCTCTGGCCATTCCAGGGGGGGAATTTTGGAGCTGGTGTTCTGTTAATGGCCACTGCTGGCCCTTTTTGGTCACTGATGGTCATTATGGTCATTATGTTCATTATTTTTTGTGCCACTCCCGCTCTGTTGAGCTGTGCAGCTCCTCAGGCCTCACCTGGAATAATGTCCTGCAAAGAAATCCCAGCGCCCTTTCCCAGGGCAAAGGCAAACAAAATMTTTGACTAAAGTTATATAAAAATTTCTAAACTGGTCTATTTTCCAGCACTACATCCCACAGGATCCCTCGTGTATCCCATGGGGCCAAGGAAAGCACCCCCTCTGTGAGCTCTGCCATTCTCAGGTGGGGGATCAGGGATTTTTTCAGAGCAGCAGGACAGGAGAKCTCCCTCAGGAAAAACCTTTCCTGGACTTGAGTGACCAGGAACAATCCAGCAGTGGCTCCTCTGGGAAAAGCAGCTCATCCCAAGGCTCCAAGCACCGAGAGGGGTTTGGTGGGGAGTGTGGCCAGACAGCTCCAGGAGAATTCCTGTGTTAATCAGCTCTCCCAGCAGAGCTCTGCTGTCTGCCCTGGAGGGCAGAGGGACCCAAAATTATTGTGGGAGGAGCACCCAAATTATGGGTGGAGAAGGGTCATGGGACCCCCAATAATGGGGTGAGGAGGCATTGTGGGGACCAAAATTTGGGGTGAGGAGGGGTCATGAGGACCCCAGTTATGGGGTTGGGGGAGGTTGTGGAGACAAATTTTAGGGATGGGTCATAGAACCCTCAATTTTGGGGATGTGGCATTATGGGACCCCAATTTTTAGGGTGGGGGTGTTCTGGCAGGGTCACCACGATGGGTGCTCCCCTGGCATGGGAACAAATCCATGCCGGAGGGAATTCTGGGCTCAGCAGCTGCGTTTGACTGCAATCCCGGGGGAGGCACTGGGTTCTGAGTGGGGTGGCCCAGAGGCTGCAGGGTCTGGCACGAACAAACCCCTCCCCTGTGCCCTTCCCTGCCATGGGCTCCTGCCCCAGGCTGCTCACAGCCAGCCTGGAGCTCTTCCCTGCAATCCCTGCGGGATTTGAGGGCTCCCCAGGCACCCCCTCAGTGGGCTGGGCCACTCTGGGGACAGCACCCGCCTTGCAGGGACCCCTCCATGCCCAGGAAAATGGATCAAATCTCTCCTCTGGCTCAGTCCTGGCTGCGGGGTARAGGGTCCTGGARTTCCAGAGTGGTTTGGGCTGGAAAGGACCTTAAATCCCATCCAGTGCCACCCCTGCCATGGCAGRGACACCTCCCACCATCCCAGGGTGCTCCAGCCCCAATGTCCARCCTGGCCTTGGGCACTGCCAGGGATCCAGGGGCAGCCACAGCTTCTCTGGGCACCCTGTGCCAGGGCCCTGGTGAGGAGGATGCCAGCTCAGGGTGGAATTGTGTAGAGAGCCCCAGGGCAAAGCAGCTTCTGGAGCTGCCTTGGTCTTGCAGAGCCAGGAGTTGAGGCAGGGGCTCCACAAASCCYTTGGATCCRGCTGATTCCAGGGAAAGGARCACACAGKAGGAGTTTGGGAAGGGGTCAAGCACTTGGAGCAAACCCTCTTGGTGGCGAGGATGTCCCCGCTGGGTGTGTGGGATCCAGGGCTGTTCTCCTGAAGGATTGATGGCACCAGGAGCATTTCCAAGGCCGCAGCTCCATCCCTGCGAGCTCCAGCCGTGGCCTGGGGTGACCCTGCACTCCCTGGCACTTCCCAGAGCCTCCTGCTGCCCGAAAATCTGCTGGAGCTGCTGGCAAATGAGCCCATCATCAGCACTGGGAGGGGAAATTAATGTCCCAGCAGGAGAGAATTCTGAATGGGAGCCCAGCTCCCTGTGCTGCTCCGAAATGTGGGGATAAATCTGAAATGTGGGAGGGTGAATCTGAAACTTGGAGAGAAATCTGAAATGTGGGGATGAGTCTGAAATGGGAGGACAAATCTGAAACACAGGAACAAATCTGAAATGTGGGGATCAATCTGAAATGCGAGGGCAAATCTGGAACATGGGGACAAATCTGAAATGGGGGGACAAATCTGGGATGGCTTTAAAGTTATTCCAGAGGGCTGGTAGCCCTGAGGATTCCTGAGCTTTCCTTTAGCACTCAGGGCAAGGACATGGGACAAGGATTGGGGTCACAGGTGTGTGGATGAGGAGGGAAGTAATTTAAATAAATTTGATGTCTTCTAATTCAGAGCATCCGAGGGAAGAGCAACGGCCTTTTCTTGCTGTTGGAAAAGAGGGAAAATTGAATCCCAGAGTCTTAGGCCAGGCTTAAAATAACGTGGACGGTTTGGGACAGAGGGAACAGGAGCAGGGAGGGGACAGAGGGACCTGAACATGGTGATGAAATGGAATAAAATGTGATGGGACCTCCTCAGCAGCAGATCAAGCGAGGTAAAGCTGCTCTCTCCTTTCTGGGGGAGACAACAGCTTCATTTTTTTATTTGTTTTTGGGAACAGAAAGGAAATGCTGGAGATTTCATCTCCCTGAATTCCAGCGCTCGGCAGGGCACTGCACAAAGCTCCCCTGTGCCTCTGGAGAAGCTCAGGCAGCTGAGGAAGAGCTCAGGATGGTGTTTGGGGCAGCCAGCAGGGCCAGCTCTCCAGCTGGAGCCTGGGGGCAGGTTTGGGGCAGCAGGAGGAGCCCCAGAATGAAAGGAACAGCTGAGGGAAGGGACCCCAGGTGCCATTCCCTGTTCCAGGTGAGGCCTCACATTTCAGAGCCCAGCTGATGGATGGCAAAGGCACTTCCCACCAGGGGTTTCCTGCCCTTTGCCAGCTCAGAGTAGGATTGGGAAGATCCTCCTGGAACCAGAGCTCCTGCAGAGCTCCCTGCTCCTCCTGTGTCCCAAAAGGTTGGGGCAGATGGGAGCGCTCCAGCTCCAGCCCTGTTCCTCCGGGAAGCCTGGACAGCCCAGCTGGGAAAAGACATTAAAAACCACTTAAAAAAAGCATGGAAAACTCCTGGAGGGGAGAGCAGCACCTGGTGCCCCTGCCATGCAGCCAGGCAGGGATTGTCACCTGGGATTGTCACCTGGGAAGCAGTGCCATCCCCCCCAGTGCCACCCCTCTGCTCAGCCTCCCGTGAGGATGAACATTCCCGCAGCTCTCCGGGGCTGGGAAGGGTTTGCTGGGAGCAGGAGGGGAAAGGAGATGGATGCTGCTTCTCCTCTCCCTCACTCTGAGCTGGGAATGATTTGCCAGGGATTTGTGAGGGCTTTTTTTTTTTTTTTTTTTTTTTTTAAATCTGCCTGAATGGGCTTTGTATGGAAAGCAAAGGAAAAGGCTCCGAGAGAAGAAAATGTGTTTCTGTCCTAATGGGATAATTTATTAGTAGGGACAGTCCAATCAAAACCAGGGAAAAGATCAAATCATCTACTCTGGCAGCTCAGAAAGGCTGCTGCCATTGTGGGATGAGGATTTGTCCCAGCCCAAGGTCCCTTTGACCCTGCAGAGCCATTCCTGGGGCAGGGTTGGAGCAGGCTAGGCACTGATCCCTGGATTCTCCCGAGGAGAGCCTGGCCCTCTGGAATGCTCTGGAAACATTTGGAAAAGGCCAGGATCTGGCCAGGAATGACAATGGCACCGGGGCCAGCCTGATGTGCTGCTCGCTGTCACACTCCTGCCCTGCGCTGGGGTTGGATTCCTCCCAGGCTGAGAGCCTTGGATCCAGGGCCAGGATCTGCTGTCACCACCTCCTCCTCCTCTGCACATGACCCTGGTGTGGTGACAGCTGAGGGCCTCGTGTGCCTCTCTGGTTTCTCCTCTCCCAGCCCGGGAGCTGTGTGGGATTGCAGGAACAGCCCAGCCCCAAAGGCTGCCCTGCCAATCCCAGGATCAYTGAGRYTGGAAAAGCCCYCCAGGATCATCCAACCCAACCTGTGCCCTGTCCCCACCGTGTCCCCAGCCCAGAGCTCTGAGTGCCACCTCCAGCCCTTCCCCRGACACCTCCATTGCCCTTCCCAAAYTCCTCCTGTGTGCTCCTTTCCCTGGAATCAGCYRGATCCAAGGGSTTTGTGGAGCCCCTGCCTCARCTCCYGGCTCTGCAAGACCAAGGCAGCTCCAGAAGCTGCTTTGCCCTGGGGCTCTCTACACAATTCCATACATTCCCCCTAAAACCTTTTGAGGGATTTMTAACCTGGACACTGGATGAACCCTCCCAAATTGTCCCGGGGCACTCCCTTCCCTGGAATCAGCCAGATTTGAGGGGTTTRTGGAGCTCCTGCCTCAGCTCCCRGCTCTGTCATGACAGCTCCCAGAGCTGCTCTGCTGTGGGGCTCCCTGCTCAGTTCCAAACTTTTTCCATGCTCCTTTGGAGGCATTTCTAACCCAGAAACTGAATGAACCATTCCAAATTCCTCCTGTGTGCTCCATTCCCTRSAATCAGCTCGATCCRAGRGGTTTGTGGRGCTYCTGCCTCAACTCCYGGCTCTGCCATGACAGCTCTGGGAGCTCCCTACACAATTCCATATATCCCCCTTGCATGTTTTGAGGGATTTCTAACCTGGAAACTTGTTTTTATTGGGATCTAGAGGAGAAGGCTTCACTTTGGAAGCAGAGAGCCCCAACATTTCAGTCTGTCAGCAGGAAAATGGAATAAAGGTGAGCTGCCCTCAAAATCCTGCAGCTGACCCCACAGAAGATGAAGCCCCATGAGAGGTTGGACAAGCCACCCTGCCAATATTCCTGCTCTTTCCTCCATCCTGGAATTTGCTATCCCAGAATATTGGGATTCTCTGTTCCCATTGAGCTGCTGGAGAAAACAGCACAGACCCAACCTCATCCTCCATGTAGGMACAGCACTTTGAGAAAACMTGAGGAAYGGGATTTCAGAGGGAATKAAACCAGGTTAGGAATGATCCTCTRATTTYCCATCCCTTTCCCGCTCCAGGAAAAGGAGGATTTTCCTAAATACCAGGTTCCCTGCTCAGCAGCACGAGGAGACATTTAGGGTTGCCCCAAGCTCCTGATCACAGGCATCCCTCCCAGCCACCCCGAGGAGGAATGTTTGGGGTGTGATCTTCAATTAGGAGCTGTTAATTGGCAGGTTCTCCCTGATTGCTGCTCCTGGTACAGTCTGGCACAGGCTCGGCAGGATGAGATGAAGAATCAGGGAGAGCTGGGAGGAAAAGCACCACTCCAGATGGTGATTCCCATGGAGGATCTGCCCAGGGAGGTGGTAGAGCYGCCATTCCYGGAAAACCATCACTCCAGAGGGTRATTGCTGTGGAGAAYCTGCCSAGGRARGCAGTGGAGTCAYCATWCCCTGGAAAACCATCACTCCAAAGGGTAATTGCTGTGGAGAATCTGCCCAGGAAGGAAGTGGAGCCACCATGCCCGGTAAACCATCACTCCAAAGGGTCATTCCCATGGAGGATCTGCCCAGGGAAGTTGAGGAGCCACCATTCCCTGGAAAACGACCCCTCCAGAGGGTCATTCCCATGAACAACCTGTCCAAGGAAGTGGTGGAACCACAATTCCCTGAAAACCACCACTCCAGAAGGTGTTTCCCATGGAAAACCTGTCAAGGGAAGTGGTGGAGTCACCATTCATGGAAAATCACCCTCCAAAGTGTGATTCCCATGGAGAACTTGCCCAGGGAAACAGTGGAGTCACCATTCATGGAAAAGCCCCACTCGAAAAGGTGATTCCCACAGAGAACTTGCCCAGGGAAGCAGTGGAGCCCCTGTGCCTGGTAAGCCATCACTCCAGAGGGTGATTCCCATGGAGAACCTGCCCAGGGAAGCGGTGGAACCATCATTCCTGGAATTGCTGAAAAAACTTAGTGATGAACTGCTGGAGTTGTGATCCTAAAGATCTTTTCCAGCCCCACCCATTCCAGGAGATGATGAGAAGGGTCAGGAAAGCCACASGAATGTGTGAAGGGAGCACATCCCAGGTGCCCAGGTGAAGGGAGAGGGACTCTGATGGATCAGGCCCAGCCAGAGCTGAGCACCTGAAATAAAACCCAGAGCAGAATTCCACTGCTTGGTTATCCAGGGGTGTTTATCCACGTGAACCCCTCACCCACACAGTGGCTTTGGAGCTGCTTGGAGCTCCCTGAGCTTCAGAACWTCCTGAGCATCCTAAAATCCACACTGGACAAGCCACAGAGGCAGAAATTACAGAGAAATAGTGGAAGTTATGGGAGATGGAGCAGATCCTGCCCCTGGTCACCTGAACTGGCATGGGAACAGCAACATTTCATCCCTGAAAAGTGGGAATCCTCTTTTTCTGCTCTTTTAGGTATCAGCGAGGAGGATGGTGCTGTKTGTGGCACAAAGGATTATCCCAACCTCACAGGATTATCCCAGATATCCCCAAGAGCTGGAAACAGCTCCATCCACAACAAAGAGTCCCTGCTTGACGTGACACCATGAAGGGAATTCCGAGAACATCCTGTCAGGGAAAGAGCCGCTTTGGGGCTTTTCTTCCCCCATTAATTGGACCAAAGGTGTTTGTTCTACTCCGGGACCTCGTGGCCCCAGCCAGAGCAGATGAAACCGAGTTTAATGTTCTCATTAAAGCCTCGAGATATTTTTATTCACCTGAGAAAAATCTCGCTTCTGTTCCGGAGCTGCGTGAGGTGAAAAGTTCTGGGAATAAAGCAYCGGCTGAAAGGTTTCCCTTCCCTTTTGGGGCTGCCATGCTCCTGCCTCTCTCCGGGTCACTGGTGCTGGAAACTCTGCACAGAAATGGCCGCTGGAAAGGGGAAGCCCCAGWGCATAAAATTGTGGGGAATCCTCCAAAGCAGCGCAAGTTTGGTGGCCCCAGTGGATGTCAGAGCTGCCACTGAGCCCCTGTCCCATGGAGCAGCCAGGCTGCTTCTCCAGGGAATTTTGATCCTGGTGGGAATCTGGCAGCTTTGGGTGAGATGACAATGGGTGAAACTCCAGCTCCTGGTGTGCTCATGCCCAGGGAGGAGGTGAGGGAATCATCACATCTGAGCACTCCCAGCAGTGGGGATCCCAACCAAATTGTCCCTGTGTGCTCCTTTCCCAGAATCAGCCGGATCCAAGGGGTTTGGGGAGCTCCTGCCTGAGCTCTGGGCTCAGGGAAACCAGGGCAGCTCCAGGAGCTGCTTTTCCATGGGGTCCCTGGACAATTCCATACTCCTTTAGCTCCTTTTTGAGGGATTTCTAACCTGGACACTGTAGCAACCTTCCCAAATTGTCCCTGTGTGCTCCTTTCCCAAAATCAGCCAGACCTGAGGGGTTTGAGGAGCTCCTGCCTCATCTCCCAGCACCGGCTCTGCCAGACCATGACAGCTCCAGGAGGAATCCCATGGCATTGGGATGGGGTGGGATGGGATGGGATGGGATGGGATCGGCTTTAAGGTCCCTTCCAACCTGACCGACCCTGGAGTCCAACAGCCCCTCAGTCTCATGTGGAGGGTCACTGCCTTCTCCCACCCTTTTCCAGGCTGTCCAAACAGCTCTTCCTCCCTCAGGCACCCGCCCTGGCCCTGATCCCAGTCCCTTTCCCAGGAGCTGCCTCTTCCCACTGGGTTCCCCTCCCAGCCCGGTGCAAGCCCAGAGGGATGAATTAACCCCAGCCCTGCAGGAGGCACCCAGAACCCACTGTGCCCTCCTCCCAGGAAGGAGCCCAGCCCCAGTTTGGGGAGCAGAGAGGGCAAACACACGGTGCAGAAGTCGCTGCAGTAGCCCAGGGATGGCTCTGCCCTTGGAGCGAGGTCAGCCCTGCATGGTCTCTGCTCAGAGCGAGGAACGGCAAATCCCCGGCGCTCCGCAAATCCCTTCCCCGAGCAGGCTCTCTCCTCGCCGAGAACTCATTTCGGAGGGATTCAGAGGCATTGACAGAGGTGCCAGCGGTAATTTCCCTGCTCATATTCAGGATGTAACACTTCATCCTCGGCTCCACCAGCGGGTTACGCTGCCGATTGCTCTGCACTCCTGGCGGCAGAGCAGGAATTGTTTGGGGATGTGGCTGTTCCCAAAGCTTGGGGTGATGACCCCAGCTCTGGTTTGGGGTCCCTGTGGCTGTGAACAACAAAATCCCAGGGAAGCTTCGTGTGGGTGCTGGAGCTGCTGCCAGAAACCCTGAGGAAAATGGAGCCTCCTCCAGCAGACCTGGGGGTCCCACTGAATCCCAGCAGGGCCAGAAAAATGGGAAAAGAAGAGGAAATCTCCTTTTTGCTGACATGAGCACTGCCTGGGGAAAGAGGGGTCTGGGCTGAGGCATAAATCTGTCCCACATGGGGTCCTCAATTACACACTCAGCAGAGAGACCTGGCRCAAATAAAGAGGGAAAATCCCACTTGGGACCTGTTTGTAGGGCCTGGGGACCTTCTCATCCAGCTGGAACTCACCAGGGATCCAGAGGGGGCTGCAAATCCTGTACAGCAGAGCGGGGCTCACCCTGACATTCTGTACCCCCTGAGCTGGGCTTTGGGGCCAGCAGCTCCCTCCACACTGAACCTGAGATCCTGGTCATTCCCAGTGTCCCTGATGCCCTGGACTTTCCTTATTTCTCTGATGCCCTGGACATTCCTCATTTCCCTCATGTCCTGGACATTCCTGGTGTCCTTGATGCCCTGACATTCCCAGTGTCCCTCAGGCTCTGAACATTCCTTATTTCTCTGATGCCCTGGACATTCCTGGTGTCCCCAGCCATGCTGGACACAGCCAGGCCATGTGCAGGGCCATGTCCCTGCAGGGTCACCCCCTGCCCGCTCCCTGTTTGACGCTGATTCCTCGCCGTGTTGTTATTTCTGTTAATSCCTCTCTAAACACTTGGCTCACAAGGGCTCCCAATCTTGTCAGCTGTCCCCAGACACATCTGTCCCCTCTCCCTGCAGGATTGCAGTGCTGCTGCAGCCTCCCTGTGCTGCATTCTGAGCCTGCAGTGCAGCTCCTGCACCCCTCAGCACCCGGAACGGGCTGAGGAGGCTCTGCCTGGGTAAAAATGGGAATTTTTCAACCCCTTGTGCTGCTGCGCCTGGGGCAGCTCCGTGTTCCTGTCAAGGGAAGCCCCCTGGGATCCCATTATTTCTGCAGCAAGGCTTGAGCTGTGATTGCTGCTAACTCCAGCCACCCAAGGGTTTGGGAATGACAGGCTGCTGCAGCCCCGGAGGGGGTGGGCACAGAGAGCCCATCTGTGCCGTTAAATCCTTGTGATCCCCACAGCCCCATCCCAGGAGGGCTCCTGGCACACGGATCCCCTGATTGTGAGAGAGGAGCTGAGGGCTCCAGGAACCAGCTCAGCTCCACTCTGAGGATCTGAGAGCAGCATCTCTCCCTTCCTGAGCCCCCAAACCCTGCTCCACACACCCACACTGCCCTGCCCACCCTGGAGCAGGATCCCTGCGTTCCCAGAGCGATGGGATGTGGGGTTGGTGCCAAATCCCAGCAAGGGCAGACCCGGTGGACATCCCTGGCACCGACAGCTTCCTCACCTGAGGGAAATCACTCTCTGCAGCTGTCTGAGGGGCTGCTGTGGTCAGCTGGGGTTGGTCTCTTCTCCCAGGCAGCACCCAACAGAACCAGAGGACACAGCCTTGAACTGTGCCAAGGGAAGTTTAGGTTAGATGTTAGAAAAAAATTCTTCACTGAAAGAGGGATCACACATTGGAATTGTCTGCCCAGGGAGGCGGCGGAGTCACCTTCCCTGGATGTGTTTAAAACAGCCTGGGTGTGGCACTCGGTGCCATGGTTTTGTTGATGGGAAGGTGTTGGGTCATAGGGTGGACTTGATCTTGAAAGTCTGTTCCAAACTGGTTCATTCTGTGATTCTGTGACTGTGTGATTCTGTGATTCCGTGATTCTCTGTGTGKGGGAAACTTCTCCTTGGTGCCTGAGCATCCTCTGGGTGTTCAGAGGGGTCAGAACAGTGGGACACAGTCCCAGGAGGAAAAGTTTGGGAAGGCCAGAGGTGCTTCCAAAGAGTGGACACAATCTCAACAGGAAGCAAAGGCAATGCTGGGTTTTCAAGGGCTGGATCTGATCATGATAAACCACCTGAGCCAAGGGAAGAACTCAGGAATGGGCCAGCTCCAGCTCATCCCGGGCAGCAGTRGGGGCAATGGACCCTCTCCCAGCCGGCACAGCCCGTGGTGCCACAGCGATGGGCTGGGGGTGATGCTTCAGCACTGCATGGGTTAATGACATCAGACTGTCCCCTGTGCCACCGGGCAGGTGTCCCCTTCCTTTGTGGTGTCCCCAAGATCCTGGCCATGTCTTTCAGCACTGTCCCCAGGGTAGGTTGGGACCCAGTGAGTACTGGATCTGTGTGCCAGGGACCCCCATTCCATGCCAGAGTCCCCGCCTCCAATGCCAGAGACCTCCTCTCCATGCTGTGTTCCCTGTCCCTTCCCAGATCCATGGCAGGAGCAGCTCCAAGGGCAGTTCCCAAACCCCACCCCCCTTCTCCGAGTGTGCTGGAGGTGTCACCCAAAAATGGCCAAGCACATCTGATCTGCTCTCAGGTGTCCTCTCCCTCTCCCTCTCCCCCTTCCCTCCCCTCCCCTCCCCTCCCCTCCTCTTCTCGCCTGGCCTCTCCTCCTCACCATTCCTGCTGTCCCATTCATTTTTCCTCTCTCTGTTCCCACTCTTCCGCAATGCCCAGCACTGGGAAGTCCCTACACAAACAATGGGAACGAGGGAGAATGACCTCAAACAGCAGCAGGGGAGGTTCAGGCTGGATATCAGGACAAAATTCGTGGCTGAAATAGTGCTCAAGCACTGGAACGGGCTGTGCAGGGAGGTGGAGCAGTGCCCATCCCTGGAGGTGTGGATGTGGCACTTGGGGACATGGGTCAGTGCCGGCCTTGGGGACATGGCTGGATAACGACCTTGGAGGTCTTTTCCACCCTTAACGATCCTGGGATTCTGAGTCCTGCTCTCACCTCTCTGCCGGCCCCATTTCCAGGTTCCCGGAAGGTTTCTGGCACTTCCCGAGGTTTCTGGGAGCCGCCCTGCAGACAAGGAGTGAGCCACATCCTCCTGGGGGTTCAGGGAAGCACGGAGGCCCCTTCCCGCAWTCCCTCGGGGTGTGCAGCACACACCAGCAGCGATTCCCAGCTCCTGCCGCGGAGGTGAGCGCTGTCTGCCCCAGACCGCTGCTCTCCAGGTGTTTCACTCCCGGGTTCTTCCCCCCACGAGGAGGGAATTACATCCAGCCGGGCTGGTTTCCATTGGCACAGCTCCGGTCTCCCGGATCCCTTTGTGCTCCCTTCACCCCGGAGTTTGCATCTTCCCCCATTTCGGGTTGAGCTGTAATTAGCGAGCTGCTAATTCTCCTCTTCCCGCCAATTACCGCCCCAGCCCTCGGAACTGAGCATCTCCCCGCCCCCCAGGATTCCCGACTATCCAGAGACATCCCAAGCCGGGGGAGATTCCCGCACGAACGGGAAGGCTTCCCCGTAAATCAGGCCCCAGAAATTATTTATGACCAGTCTTCCTATTTCGGGCGACTTTCTCCCGCGGA